>NC_142501.1:112913787-113073787 GCF_057876585.1 Rhinolophus sinicus | reverse complement strand
TTTTTCAAAAACGATCACATAAAATGATGCACAATCAGGGCGCGACATTCTACCTGGCATATGGTGAGTGGACAACAAATGGTGGCTTCTATGGTTATTACTCTTTTATTTTGCTCAGCCACATACAATCATTGCACAGTATTTTACCCTTATCTACTGTAATACGTTCTCACTCTCTCATTTTCTCTTCCTTCCCTGACTCTCTCCTTCTTCATCTTTTTCTCTCTGTCCTTGTTGTGGCCAACTCCACAACCATCCTCCAAGTCCTCTCCTACTTTTATTGCCATCCTTTCAATCAATAATTTCCTCAGGCAATTAGTGCCAATGGGTATGTTTATTTTTAATTCCTGTAGAGTAAGGAAGTGTTTCCTATTAAATGTAGATGTACATTATCAAGTTTAAATATAAATCATTAAATCACTATATCAATTTAGACTAAGAGGTCTGGTCTGACAGTATGAATGCATATCACCCAAATATCATCGCTTATGGGGAGATTCCTCTAATCTTCAAGAACTGATCTGCCTGTGGTGTAGCCGACTGAGTCTAGAACGTAGAGAAAGGACTGCTTCTGCTTCCATGGCACCATTTTGTAATCACAGCAAGGATGCATATGACTCAGCTCTTGGCATTTTCCTTCAGTCTCCTCTACAAAATGTGGGCCATTTGGGTGGCATCTTGGCTCCTGTTGATCTCATTTCTTTGATCAATCCAGAAATTTCTGGTAAGAAGGCGTTTGACACCTCCTACTACAGCACTGTTTTCTGGAAGTGAACCTGCACTTACACGGTCTCAAAACTCAAGTGACATCCTGTTTCTGGGGCTCTGGAGCATCTCTCAAAGACATTTGCTGTTAATGCCTAAAAAGATGATTTAGAGCTCATTTTCCATGAAAGTATTCCTTAGCACCGGAAATTAAGGTCTGCCTCCGATTCGAAAATCAAATTATAACCAGGAAATTGGAATTTCCTGGTTGAAAGGAGTCTGATGTCAAGGAAGTATCTGCACATTAACAGTATTTTAAGGGAGGAACAAGGAGGTTCCATATGGTTATTGCAGAACGTGAGGGTAACAGTTATTCCAACTGGGCCTGATTCGGCCATGAGTCTTTAATGTGTGTTAAAAAAATGTGAGATAAAGTTTTTATTTTTAATTCTCCATAACTACAAGATGGCCTCAGTTTCCCATTTTTAAAAATTTGTCACATTGCTTTTTCAACTTTGACATTTTCTCTTTTTAAGATTACAAGCTGTAGGGTGAGAGTTGGTTATAACCTTCCCTCAAATATGGAGTCACACTCTATAAAACTAGGGTCACTGCATTAAATAATAACCCACAAGTGGAATAAGTTTTCTGATTTGCATTACTTGTACAAAGGCTTCAATTTGGGAGGCATGACGCTAACGAATAAAGTGGATGCTGCAGTAATTTTACTCACGAATGTCCGATTACAGGGTAAGTTTCAAATTCAGAACCACATATAGTGGCCCTTTGATTAACCTTTTCTCACAAAGACTCCTCAGATTTCTTTTTTTGTGAAAAGGAAAGAGCAACACGACTCCAGTTATTCACAGGCCACGCAGTAAGAAACAATAAATATTAGGAATTTATTGGCAAGCTTTGGATCAGGCTTTATGTGTTTGTTAGCAGATTTCGAATGCACCTCTGAAATTGGATGGCCAAGGCCAATTATCAAAACAGATTGCATCTCACTGCCCTCCTGCTGGCTTTTCTAGTTATCCTACAAATGGAATTTAGATTTCTCTAATTGACTACAAAATAGCATTTGGCTAAATATTTATGATCACATTTTCTGTGGTCTGGTTTTAAAACAAATCAAAATTGTGAAATCCTTTTGTGTCAGTTTTGTCATTCTGAAACTGACCCCTGATAGTGAGTTTGGGACAATGCCTGAAAATGATGAGATGACATCAGATTAAGCATGTTTGTTATAATTTTATTTTTCTGCTTAATTTACAGGTGTTAGAATATGTGGTCCAAAGGACTTAGAAATGCATTTCTCATTCAGCTGAATAATCCACAGGTGGCCTGGCTTCCAGGGCTGCTGGATTCTGGCCCCCACCTGCTGGACTCCTCCCACTATATCAAGTCTCTCCTTCCGTCCTTCCCAGCTTAGACAGGTCTTTTCCTCAACGGCCAATCCCTCCACTTGTGTTTTGGATCCCATCTTCCTGTTCTTTCTCTAGGTCTTTACAGTAGCAACAGCCTGTTCTCTATTTCGTAACTTTAGTCTGTACTTCCAACTGAATCCTCGCTTTAGCTTTTAAATATGTTCAAGAGTCTCCCATTAAAAGTGAGTATGCTTGGCGCTCTCACACTGCCCCCGCTACCCTACTATATCCCTCCCCTCCACCTCCAAACTCCTTCAAAACTTATTAGGACTCACAGCATCCACTGCCTCACCACCCACTTACTGCCTAACCCGTTTCCATCTCACCTCCGCCTATTGTCAACACCTTTCAGTGAAGTCACCAGTTACGTCCCTGCAGTAAAATCCAGTGCACACTGTCCAGGCCTCATTCTCCTTGAGGTCTTAGCATCATTCAGGGCAGCGGGTCACTGGCTTCCTTTCGAACCATTCTCTCTTTCCTTGCCTTCTATGACCCAGCCCTCACCTTGTTTCCTCACTTCCTCTCTGGCTACCTCTCGGTCCCATCTGCAGACGTGTATCCCGCTTCCCAGCCACTGAATTTACTCTTTGCTCTGGTTTATCTCACCTATGCCCAAAGTTTAAATGATCACCTATGTGAAGTTGAGTCATAAATAGATGTCTCCGTTTTAATCCTCTGAGTCCTTCGTGATCTATAGATCCAGTTAGTTTCTTGACATGTGCACTTGGCTGTCTCAGAGATTCCTTCAGCTCAGCAGTTCTCAAACTTGTTCCTCAACCTCCAAACCCAGTCCTATTTCTATGTTCCATTTTCGTTAATGGGCACCACCATTCACCAGGCCCTGCTAGCTTACCTCTCACCCAATCCATCACGGAATTCTGGCTATTTCTTACGTCCGGACTCTCTTCTGAATTCTTCGCTTCCCTCGGTTTCCACCCTAGTCTAAGATAGCAACGTCTCTCATGTGGTATATTGCATTAGCCTGAAAACTGGCTTTGCTGCCTCCAGGATGATCTCTACTGGGCAGAATAACCCTTTCAAATGCTAATCTGATCGTGCCATCCCCTAGATAAGACATTTCAGAAATTGCCCTCTACACATAGGAGAAAGACTAAAATTCGAACTGTGAGTGACCCGGGCCTGCGTGATCTGGCTTCCATCTCAGATGCTGGCTTTCCCAGCACCACCTCCCGCACCTTTCTTTCTATGCTCCCACCTCTTTGGCCTTTTTCAGGCTGTGCCATTCTCTCTTGTCACAGAACCTTCTCCCATGTTATTCCTTCTGTCTGGATCATGCTCCTACCCCTCTACTACTTACGCAGTTGGCTGCTGTCTTCCTACAATAAAAGCTTAAGCTTCACGTCCTCATGGCACCCGTTCTGACTTCTCTTGCTTCTCTCCTTCTTGGCACTGATCATGGTTATAATTTTTCATTTGCTTGTTATGATTGGTGAATGTCTGTCTTTCCTGCTAGACTCAATTCCACAAGGTCATGAATTACGTCTGTTTTTATTAATTTTTACGCCTCTAGTCCCAAGCAGAAAAACACAATAGTAACTGAAGAGATATGTGTAAGAGGAGAGATTCCTTACATGGCCCTATAACATTTTTCTATCTACAAGGAAACTGTGTGTAATTACTGTTAGATTTGGGATGTCTTGAGAGTCCGGTGAAGTGGCCAGCAGAAAGCTTCATGGTACACGTGAGAGGGCATGTAACAGGCTATTGTGTGTGTTCTTTTAGGGGAGGCTGTGCGTACAAAAAACTAATTTCCCAGAAGAAATAGATTGTCGCCTTCACTTTATTTCCTCTATAGATGAAGAATAACAATGAATGGAAAAAGTTAATTCAGGACAACTTCAGGTAAGGTCCATACTATGCCAAGAACAGAGAGAGTATATTACAGGACAGTCAATATTATCCAAGGTTGGTTTTGGAGAAATGCAGTGGGTGTTGTTCCCTACACAACGGGAAGCATAGAGAACGGAGTTCCAAGAAATATTACCAGAAGGAAAATCCTTGTGTTCCTAAGAGTTGGTCCCACCTTTTCTCCTGAGGCGGAGCATTTATTGTGTTCTACTGTCCAGCCCTAA
The DNA here is from genome assembly GCF_057876585.1 of Rhinolophus sinicus. NCBI lineage: Eukaryota > Metazoa > Chordata > Mammalia > Chiroptera > Rhinolophidae > Rhinolophus > Rhinolophus sinicus. The sequence continues at coordinate 113,069,562 of NC_142501.1, read as the reverse complement.
CCCATGGGACTTGAGAGAGGTCACACTATCCATGTCCCAGGAAGAAATTCCATGTGATCCATGCCAGTCATTGTGATCCAGTTTATCGTGTCAGTTACTGAATCAGATGTGGGCATTTTCACCCAGAGAAATGTCAGAAGTCTTCTGAGTCCCTTTTTTGATTTTTTAATTAAAATGTATTGGGATGCCAATGGTTAGTAAAAGTACATAGGTTTCAAGTACAATTCTGTCCTACAATATACTCGTGTCACATTGTGTGTCCACCACCCAGAGTCGGTTGTCCTTCCATTACCATATATTTGACCCTGCTTACCCTCATCTACCACCTCTCTCCCTCCTTACCCTCTTGTAACCACTAAACTATTGTCTGTGTCTATGAGTTTTTGTTTCTTTGTCTTGTTTCTTTGTTTCTTTAGTTTTATATCCCACATATCAGTGAAATGAAATAGTTCTCGACTTTTTCTCTGTAATTTATTTCGCTTAGCATAAGAATCTCAAGATCCCTCCATGTTGTCACAAATGGCACTATTTCCTCTTTTCTTACGGCCCAATAGTATTCCATTGTGTATATATATCACAACTTCTTTATCCAGTCATCTATCGAAGGACACTTTGGGTGTTTCCATGTCTTGGCCACCGTAAATAAAGCAGCAATGAACACCAGAGCACGTATTTCACTCTTTGTAGAGGCACATGGGATAATAGTCCTTCTCCTCCCCTCCATGCTGTTGTATCTGACTGCTCTGGCAAGTGTTACACCCGCTTGTGACAATGAGGAGAACTGGCCTGCAAAAGAGTGACATGCTGAGGATGGCTGAGAGGGAAGACAGAGCACAGGGGTGGCAGGCTAACCGTCCCCATTGGGGGGTGGGTGGGCACGCACAATCTGCTGGACACACAGATACAAGTTCATGTGTGTGGGTGTGCACAAGAGAACTTTGTTCTGTGCTTCAGTTTCCTTCTACTTTTTATTTATGTATAAATAAATAATCTCCATCATGGAACAGTCTTGTAGCACTGTATTTCAGGAATAAGAGTGGCGGTCAATCACTTTCATCAATTTCATTTACAGGTGAAAGAAAGATTGTGGCGTAGAAATCACTGAAAATTCCCTCAGCCTGTCTCATGGTCTTCTGGGTCTGTAAAAAGAGAATTACTGTTTATCCCATGAGAGTCATTTCAGGATGACTACACCTGTCTCACCTGGCTCATTTTGCTTTTCCAATATTCTCGTTCAGGAGTCATTTACCATATTTTCCTCGGACATTTTCTTGTCTGCTACGCTCAAATGAGGCTTTACCTGTTTTCGTAAACAATTTTACCACCAAAGCACCTGTATAATTTGTTTGGCAATCTTGAATCTTGGCCTATGATGTCCAAGCAAGGAAACCCATCTCTTAATCATATGTTAGATTTCCCCGCGTGATTAGCTGTCCTCCTCTGCCTCTGAAGTTCAGAGTTCCTAGAGATACCAGTAAATCCTCCCCCTGGAAGGGCAGGTTCTATGTAAGTTGGTCACACCTGGAGACAAGTTATATGATGGAAGGAAATCACATTTATTGAGCACATACATGTAGTAGGTACTGAATTAGGCCCTTAATTTCTGTTATTTCATTTAATTCTCATAACTCTGTGAAGAATGAATTTTCCACAGTTTACAGAAGGGGAAATAGAATACGATTGAATGATTTGCCCAAGGCCACACAGTTAGAAAATGGTGGACGCAGACTATGAGTACAAACCTCTATAACAACAAAGTTCATACACTTTTACCTAGAGCAGGGCAAGAAATTAATTCCTCTGAATGAGGACTGGTATATATCAGCCATGCTGATGAGGCAAGGGTGACTTCAGTGATATCAGTGCAGGTGTGAAAGGAACACCGCGGGGATGAGCAAAACAGTCCTTTCAGAAACAAGAGACAATACGGGAAAGGTAGGACTCCAAACTTCCACAGCAGTGATGTCTGATAGAACTGTTTGTGGTGATGGAAACGTCCTATGTCAGCCCTGTCCCACCTGGCAGCCTCTCACCACATTAGCTATGCAGCAAGTACAGTGTGCGGGGGGTGGGGTTTATGGCGAGACTTTGTCAGCCCTTCCTAACCGCGTGGATTCCTTTTCCCTCTTGTTTACCCGATGAGCAGGGGTCGCTCTACCAGTTGTTAGTTTTCTTTCTCAGAGTAAATTGTTCCTTATACAGCTGTAAATGTGGTGTGTATGTGGGGGGAGAGGAGTTCAGGATATTCCTACGTGGCCGTCTTAAACCAGAACCCAGTCCAGCAATTTCGAAATGTCATTGCCCTGCTTTCTGGCCTCCATAGTGTCTGACGAGCAACATGCTGTGCATCTCATTGCAGATCCTTTGTACTGACTGGTTTTTTGTTTCTTTGTTTGCTGCTTTCCAGATTGTTTGTCCGTGGCTTTCAAGAGTTTGGTGATGTGTGTATGAACCTCTTTGATTTATAATTTTTGGAGTTCATTAAGCTTCTAGAATATGTAGATCTGCATCTTTTCTCAAATTTAGAAAGTTTTCAGCTATGGTTTCTTTAAATATTCTTTATGCTTTTTTTCCTGCTTTTACTTTTATTAGCATTTATTTGATGCTGAACTCATTCCCGGGCCATAAGTTTTAGTTTCTTCACTTTCTTCTCAGAGATCTTTTCCTTCTGTGCAACCTCCTCTTCTGGTTTAGGAACAATAACAATCTGCTCTTTCTCAGTTAGGATCATCTGTGTGTTGCAGGGAGAGCTCCTGTATGGGTTAATACCCCCCTGAGCTCTGTAAGTTCTGGGCTGCATCTTGAGAGCTTTGTTCACCGGGATGTGTTCAATGACCAGAGAGTCTACATCTGAACCCTTAAGTTCAGCATTGCTCTCTGCATTTTTAAGCATGTGCAGTGAAAATTCTGCTCTCTTTTTGGGTTGGACTGTGTGTCCAACCCTATTGTTTGGCCTGGGCACACCTCCTAACTCCACCGTTATAACGACGGGACAGCACACATTGCTTTTGTAATGTGACATCCTTTAGATACTTGGTGACTTTTCAGATATGCACACCCTTGTTGGCCTGGGCAGTTTCACGAGTGTTCTTAAAATGAACAGGTAGATGCGAACCTCTTGATTTACATGATTTTGTGGGGTTCTCTGAGTCAAGCGAGTAGTGAACCATTTTCAGAGGTGACCTCAGGCTGCTTACGGGAAGAACTCTTTATGGGTTTTTTTGTTTGTTTGTTTGTTTGTTTTTTTCTGCCTTCTCTTCTTCTGGGATTCCCACTGTATGTTGGTTTGGTTGAACTCTCGGGCTCTGTGTATTTTCTTCATCCTTTTGCGTTTTAGCTCTTCCAACTGAATAATTTCTTTAGGTCTATTTTCCAGGTTACAGATTCTTTATTCTGTTTATACAATTCTGCTATTGAAATCCTGTAGGGAGCATTTTAATTATTATACTTCTCATCACTAGGATTCGTATTTGGCTCTTTTTAATAATTTCTGTCTCTTGATTGATATTTTCTGTTTGTTCACACATTATTCTTATGACTCCCTTTAACTATTTCAACATATTTGAGATACATGATTAAAAATCTTTCTCTAGTAATTCCAATCAGTGTGCTTCCTCAGAGACAATGACAGTTAACTTTAATTTTTGTGTGAATGGGCCAAATTTCTTTTCCATGCTTTGTAATTTTTCATTGAAAACTAGACATTCTGAATATTATCATGTAGTCTTTTCAATCAAGGTTTTCTCCCTCCTTAGGGTTTCTGTTGCTTGTAGGTTGTAGCTGCTTGTTTAATGAACTTTAGCAACAATTTTACAGGTCTGTATTCTTTATCATTTGTGATCTCTTAAGTCTCTGTACCTCTAGCTCCTGTTCAGCTAGTGTTTGACCTAAATTTTCTTGAACATTAGAAACAAAAAATACAAAGAAAAATGAAAGAGAGAAGAGACAGAGAGAGAGAGACAGAGAGAGAGAGAGAGAGAGAGAGAGAGAGAGAGAGAGAGAGAGAGATTGATTTAATTATATTTTTAAAATCCTAAATTTTTCTGGCTTTGCAAATCTGGGGCACTCCTTCAGTGTGTAGCCAGGCCATTTATACGTCCTCCTTAGCCTTGAATTCCTGCTACACTGAGCCCTGAGATCAGCCAATGGTGAAAGCTTAGAGTTTTCTTGTGTCTTTCCTGAGCAGGCATTCTGCCTTGAGGATGTGTGTGTCTAAGTTTCCAGCACACATGAGTGCCTTTGAATACCTCAATTTTACAAAGACACTCCCTCTCTAGCTCTTCACCCATGGCTTTCACTGGTCTATTGTGTGCCTCAATCTATAATGTTTTGTCCTTACTGGCTGTGGGTTGTCAGTTTGCCTTCCATTGCTTTTGTTGACTGCCTGCCTTTTTTCACCATGAGTGAGTTCTGAAGTATTCAAAAGGGGGCAGTGCTTTGTGTCAGTCTTCTAGCTTTCAGACAGGTTAGAACATACAAATAACTCTTTGTGAACAAGGTCTGTTCTGTGCCCTCTGAAACACCGCCCCGCGTCCCACATCAGGAATACAGGCCCCCTTCTGGAAGACCACGACCAGCACTGTACTTACCAGGCAGAGGGTTGAAACAACGGCAAATGAAAATGCCACAAAACATTCTATCATTTTAAGTTGCTTATTTTTCCGCCCAGGTTTAGTGTTCACTTTGTTGATGTAAAGCTTGACTTGTTTTCTAGAGTTCTGTCAGTGTTGATTTTGACAATTTTATGTAATTTTTTAAAGTTTCTGTGGTGAAGCAAGCTCTACGATTAGCCTCTTCTCTTTTGTGCGCTGATGTGAACCCAGATATATTTTTCAGTGTTCTGTGAGTTACATCCAGGGCCCCAAAACAACAAATTCCACAACCAAAGTAAATTGCTTTGTTGCAATAAATCTTGATTATAATGAAGACTTTCTTAAACTCCAGCATCAGTTTATAAAAGTTTAAGATAAAAAGTAACTAAGATAAATTTTGAAATCTGAAAGATTAATGAGGACCACAGTTGTCTATGACATGTTCATTCTCATTCCATCTTTCAAATTTCTGTACTTTGTGATGTAAATTTTTCAGAGAACGGAGAGACTAAAATATATGATTGGCTGTTTTGACATGACTTGACTAGTTGAGGTGTTGACTTTCTCTAAATGACCTATATTTTAATGTTCAGTAGACAATGGGAGAAAAGATTTGAAGGTGGAACACCATAGGAGTTCAGTGAATAGACTTGCAGATGTTCCAGTTACCAAGAAGGCAATCGTTTAAGCAGTTTATCAGAATGACCGAAAAGAGTCTAAAAACCTTAGATTTCCTGGAACCCAGCAGTCTAGATTCTGATTTAATAGGTTTGTAGTGAAGCTGCAGAACCTTGTGACTAAAAATTTGCTGATATAATTCCAGTGCTCAAGTTGATTTGGACATCACTGGCAGCAAAATGGCCAATTTCCTAATTTTCAATTCACATAGTATGGAAGGCCTCAATTAGAATTATTATACTTAGAAAACCATCTATATGCTTGGTGAGGAATTCACGTCTCCCTTGAAAAGGATCATGAGCAAGGAGTAGTTTACTGTATATTTGAGAGGCGCAGATTTTTCCAGATTTTATCATCAGTTGACCTATTTAGTATAAGTTTTGTCATTTCCAAAATGTCAGACAATTTTGAAATAGTTTAGAAGCTCAATATACCATTACATGCCATAGAATGAAGTTCAATTTGGAGCATAACCTTTTAAAAAAGTCTCACTGTTGGTCAAACGCATCTCTGCAAAACAGTAAATATGGAACCCTAGGATAAATTTGCATTAGGGTCTGTCTGAGGTGAAAGCATGTAGTCAAAGAATAACCATCACATATGAGTGTGTGTGAGACAGACAGGATGGGGATATCTTAGGGATGGTCGAGGAGGTGCTGTCCAGAAAAGAGTTGAAATTCTCAGGATAACAGAGAAGCAGCAGTGAGAGATGTCCAAGGAACTTTCGAAAGCACTCACGTGAGGGTGAGTTTTATATTCAAGCCCAGAGAAGGCATGTATTAAACCATCGTGGCCGCATGTGTGACTTAAGAATTTTCCTGCTCCCTATCCTTTTCTCATTGGGCATATTCCCACCCAGGAACCAGCTTGACAAGATGGAGAGGAGAAGAATCTATGGTTGGAGAGGCCTGGAAAACAAAAAAAAAAGTTTATCCAACTAATTACACAACAGAGTGTTTTCATTCCTCTCACCCCCATGCTTTTTTGGTTTGTGTTCTAAGAGATGTTGTTTCCTCTCCAGAATAAGGAATTTATGCGGCAATTAATTAGTGGTACCCACAGTGGCCGCCTCCCTATACCTACTGGGGCCACGTTTCTCCTCAAAACTAGGCCAGAAACCAGTATTCACAAGGAACGGGGTTGGTTCCCTGCTTGGCTTGGGCTCAGCTTGTGCTCTGACAACCAGAATATCTCTGGGCCCTGCCCCAATGCTGGTCTCATCTTAGTTTAGGGCCCTGGATCTCAGGCTTACAAAACCTGTGACTTAGGGCCAGTTGTGTGGCTTGGATCTGGCCCCTGCGCCCATACTAATCTTTCTTCTAGATGTGCTCCCATCTTTCCTTTGAGGGCCCCAGTGTCTCTGACCCCTGTTCTGACTGACGACTGCTAAGAAACCCTGTGGGGTTGCCAAAGAGCTCCTTGCCCTGACTCCATTTCTTGCTTCTGGTTCTAGCCTTGCTTCTGGTTTTAGGCTCCCTTCAAACTAGGATCCGACTGGGCTTGGGATCTGCCTCTTACACAACCCTAGGGGGACTGAGGCTCATGTCCTGGAAAGAGGCAATGTTCGCAACAACAGAGTGTCAGCTGATTATCATTGGTGCTAATTCAATGCCAAAAGGATATTCAATTTGTGGTGTGGTGAAAGAGGGAGTTTATTCAATGTAAACAGCTCAATTGTGATACAGCAGAGCTATGGGGTGAAGCTCATTAGTGTTACAGCTCAATTAAGAGACAGCATGGCTGTGCGTCTGCATGGCTTTGAGATGGCCCTGGGGCGAGGCCCCTCTCTGGCTTGATAGCTCTGCTCTGCTACAGTCTGGTCTGGCCCAGTCCACCTGCTCTCCTCCACTCAGCTCTGGTGTGCCCTGCTTTGGTGAGACGTCTTCAGTATTTCAGCTCCAACTAGGTCAACTCAGCCTTCAATAACAAGGGAGAGTGTGCTGTCTAATGGGGTAGGAGGGGGTGACTTATACAGAGAGAAGTCCCCACCCCTGGTCCCTGATTGGTCTTCATGCCCATGAGAATGTCAAATCTCAATTTGATTGGTCCAAAAATCATTGTCTTAATTAGTCAGAATGGAGCCACTCTGTCTGGTCGGTGTAAATGCTAATGGGGTTATAGCTGTGCAGTTGTAGCTCTTATTGAAAGAAGGAACAGCTCAATCCTTTTGGTTGAAATGCAATTCCAGGATCTCCTTTGTACAGGTCGGCTCAGTGGTAGGAACACAGTGCAGGCGGAATGTTCAGTTCAGTGTGGGAGGCACGCAGCTTAGAGCAGGCTTCTCCCTGAAGGGCAGTCTGCCTGAGAGGCCCCTGTTTAGAAATGGCTGCTAGGCTCTGTTATCATAATTGAGCTCAGGTAGCCATCAGGAGCCCTTCTTGGTGGGTATCTTCTCAAGATCACCAAAAGTAGCTGCTGGATGTATTGCCCGTCTCCACCCTACCCAACAGTTTCCGGGAGAATTTCCAAGGAAGTCAGTTTGAGTTCTGACTACTTGCAGATGCTACCCAACAGGTGCTGCAAGGAGCTCTGTAGGGCAGCACGTTATTTGCCCATAGCCTGACCACCCTCATATGTGTCCGTGGCCTGTCCTCTCAGGAGCCCAGTTAATACAAGGAACATGTTAAAGGCAAATAATATGTGTGCCTGTCTTACACGATCCACATTATTGGAAGACCTTAGCTTCTTCACAGGCAAACACATACAAATCACACAGATATTACATGTGTTGTGATGGACATCTTTTCCCTTCGTGGGACTCATCCGGTGGCGTACTTCTCAGGGAAGGCTTTAATGACCTGCTTTCACCTAATTTATTTTTTCTAACTACAGTTATTTCCCTAACTACACATGTCATATATACATATCTGTTAGAAATAATTATATACAATGAAAATTGAAAATAAAAACTCCAAAGCCCTAAACCATCTTTCTATCCCATTCCTCTCTTTGAAGAACACAGTAAAAAGTGGGTGTTTGTCCTCACAAACTCTTTCTGTGCATTTACAGGAATATCAAAATATATGTAAATATATATTTTCATAAATATTATTGAATTATTTGTATATGAAAATTACATTTTTGACCTAAGATGTACAGAGAGCTTTCCATAACATGTAAGTGCATATAAATTTATCTTCTTCTTTTAAACTGCTCTATAATTTTTCCAGTGTGTGGGTGAAAGATAGATTAATGAGTCATCACCTTATGGATAGACCTGTGAGTGGTTTAGAGTCTTTTACTGACACAAGCAGTGTCGAATGAATGAATGTCTCTTGTTTAGAGAATAAGAACTGAGTGTATGAGATAATTTTTAGAAGTAGGTTTACTCGGGCAAAGGGTATCCTCCTTTTAAATTTCTGCAACTGTTGATTAATTAAGATCTGTAGAAGTTGTATCAATTGACACCTTCATAAGCAGTATATGAGGTTTTGCTTTGCTATAGCCTATCTCAGAATGTCAGTCAGTCAAGTGTTTGATTTGTTCCATTGGCATATTATTTTGGTTTTATTTTTAATGTATTGCTTAGAATCATCATATTTCCTCTTTGGGTGAACTATCTTCTATCATCTTCTGCCAGTTTTCCTTTTGGATTGGGGGGATTTTCTTCTGGAGGTATAGGAACCATTTATATATTGAAATGATTATGTTTTGATGTCTTTTGCGTCATGAGCCTCCACCCTTCCTCACCCATATTGCTGCTTGCCAAAGCTGTGTTTTCAGTTGAATTAACTAATTCTTTTCTTCTATGAGCTCTGGATTTTGTGTCATAAATGACAGACTTTCCTTTTTTTCTGTTGTTATAATTACCTACTTTTTTGCATTTAAGTATTGATCCATCTGGGGAATTCATTTTACTGAAATACATGAGGGTAAGAATCAATGACATTGAGTGCTTGCTGTCAACCAAAAATTGTGTTCCCTTTCCATAATATAAAACTGAAATTGAAACATGACAGCCACATCAAGGACGGATTTTCAGTCCTTTTGACTTGAATGTGTGACCGGTAAACAATTATAAAATATGTGAAGAAGTGGTATGTGTCACCTCCAGGCCAAGACTTTTAAAAAGTTCTCTGTCCGGTTCACCATCTAGACGTAAGCAACAGAGGATCCTATTTGAAATATGGCAACTTAAGTTACCAGAAACTCGGGTCTCTGAATCACCAGGGGCAAGATAATTGCTCAGTGACCCGTCGCATCTTCAGTGACTGTCACATGAAGGAGAACTACCCTTCCCTTGTGATAAGCCACTAAAATCTTGGGGCTTATTTATTAAAGTGGCTGGCCTGGCTTTACCAACAAAGAGTCCAATGAAGAGATAGGTGTCTCTAACCACTCGTGTCTGAGCACACTTTATTTTATTTAGTGAGTGTTCTGCCCACTGCCAGTGAAAGGGAATTGTTAGTAACCTAGCATCTGTAAAGGACCTGGAATGGAGGTGGTTTATCAGCGGGTGATTTTCAGAGTTAACCACACATTCAAGTGAGAATTCTGTTCAGTGCACCTGTGTCATCCGCATGAGTAGACCAGAACTTGGCAGAATCTGAAAGTAAAAAGCAGAGGTATATCAAACCAGTCAAAGCTTCTCATAATACACCTATTAATCATAATAATGCATTTCAAAGACGACATCTAGGACAAATTTAAATTAGAGTTGTATACCAGGACAACAGTAGAAAACCAGTGCTGGCTGAAGGCAACAGAGTTACCGATTTTTAGGAAATTTATTAATGACCTGTACCATCCAAAATAGGCATCATTTGTCAAGACGAATGGAGAACCAAAGATTTTATCTGTGGAATACATGAAGAAGGAGCTTGATGAACAAATAAAATGCCTAAAGTAAGTGGACCACAAATATTTGGTGCTTAAGCTGAGGTTGATTTAAAGCATGACTGTATGAACTTTTCCTCTTGGCTGTCTGGCACGAGCCAGATTTTACAAGTAGTTCTTTGAAGAACAACCTTGAAAACCAATCTAGTGCCTTACAGTAGTATTGAAGTACTTTGTGAGTGAGTCTTCTATTCATTTTTGCTGCAATCTCTTCAAAACCATTTGTGAATCTTGAATCAAAGGATTCAATGAAGGGAACACCTTGGAAACTGAAAGTTTTGAAGCCTTTAGCAAATTGGAATTATTAAAAAGAGTGTGTAAATAGGAAGCCATTGAATTTGTCACTACCAAAGCGAGGAAGGATGTGAATTAAGCACAGAGAGCTCCGTGTATCTGGTTGAAGTTTGAAATGTTATAACTGTGTTTTGTAATTCCCTCCCTTTTGAGAAGAATTTTTTGATGAGCTTCCTGGGGATGAATTTGCATTTGTATTGAATGGAATGAAATAGAAAAGGCCTGTTATTTTGCAACATCTCCATTTGGTTTGGCAAAACATTCAAGATAATCAGAAATAGAAACAACTTATTTGCTGAGTTTTATGGCATAAAATATTTGTCTAAGAATGACAATGGCAATGAAATAATGAAGACAATGATGACGAAAATATTTGGACTGAAATATTTAAACATTTCCACACATAAAAGCATAAATAATAAGCTCCACATAGTAGAATTTCCCTGAACTTACCAGGAATCTCACCATCGGTAGAAACAGCATTTTTTTTTTTTTCAATAAAATATGGGCTACAGAGAAGTGTCAATTAAAGGCGTCAATAAATTGAAATTCATTAATGATAAAATGCAAACTTGAAGAATATTGCCATTTTATAAACCAACTAAAAATAACAAGTTGGAGCACCAGAAAGTGAGGAGAGAAACAATGTGGCAAGAAAATATTTGAGGGAAATAAAGGTTAAAATATTTTCAAATATGATGGAAAATATCAAACAGGTTCAACACAAGGGAAATAGGAAGTTATTTTGAAATGAATGGTAATGAACACACATCTTATGAAAATTTCTGGGTATAGTTAAAACTGCATTTAAAACAAAATGTGTAACAATGAAGGCTTTCAGAGAAAAGAATAAATGTTTAAATCCAAAGCTTGAACTACCACATTAAAAAGCTTGGAAATGGAAAGAAAATTAAAGACAAGGTAGAAAACAAGAAGAAATAAAGAGAAGAAATCAATGAATCAGTGAATGGAGAAATCATAAAGAAAATTCAGAAAGCCAGAATTTGGTTCTTGGAAAAATATGATGTCATCAATAATCCCTTGATCGAGACATAAAAGGATGTAATACACATGATCAATATCAAGAATTGCACAGGAGACATCACTGGGAGCTTGAAAATGATGCTAAGAAAATAATTAATGGCCACTTATGAATACGGGTGAATTCCTTGTAAGATAAGACATACCTAAACTGACCCAGTAAGAAACACGACATCTGAATGGTCTTACATTTTGCTAAAGAAAATGAATTTGAAATACAAAGCCTTCCCAGAAAAACTGAAGGCCCCGATGATTCCACTGGTGAATTCTGCAAATAGTTAAGGGAAAAATGAAGAAACGATATTAATTATTCATCATAAATTTCAGAAAATAGAAGAGGAGGATTATTGACCAGCTCATTTCCTGAAGGCAACATAACCCTGATATCAAAACTTGAGAAAGATGTTACAAGTAAATAGAAGTACAGACCCATATCTCTCATGATCACAGGAACAAATATTGACAAAATAGTCACAAAACAGAGCAATATTGAAACTCATCACATGACATGATCAAATGTGAGTCAGCCTAGGAATGCAACGTCGGTGCCATATTAAGAAGTCATTCGACATAAAGAGAATTAGATTAGAGTAAGAAATGACATGATAATCTTAAAAGATGGATGAAAATTGTGTGACAGAATTCAGTATCTATTCATGATGAAGCATCTCAGCTTACTCAGAATAGAGAGGATCTTTCGCAACCTGATAGAAACCGCTATGAAATAACTCCAGGTAATTATCATACTTGATGTTTCCCATAGAGATGGGAACAAGGCAGGGATCCTGCACTTAGTATGTTTTCCCACGTTTTTCTGGATGTTTTAAACCAATGTAATAAGACAAGTAAGAAATAAAGATTATATCAGAGGAAATACAATGGCTTTTATGTGCCCTTCCCATAGTTGTATAGATATACTACTAAAATCTGCAAGAACTAATAAGGGAACGTAATCAAGTTACACTATATAAGGTAAGTTTACCAAAATCAATTGTATTTTTATGTACTAGAATAACATGGAAAAGGAATTTAAAATTAGTATTATTCAAAGTGCCATAAAAATAAACAATACTTGGAAGTAAATACGCCTAAACCTAGAAGATGTTCTTGAGACAAATTAAGGACATAAATCAATACACACGTAGACCATGTTCACAGGTGGAAGCATCCATAATCCTAAAATATCTATTTTCCAAATTGATCTGTAGATCCACCATAAACTAGTCATGATCCCAGAAGGCTTTCTCTCTCTCTCTCTCTGTGGCTCTCTCTTGTTTGGATAAATTGACAGGCTGATTCTAAAATGAATATTTAAATCTAAGGAACCTAGAATCGCAAAAACAATTTGGAAAAGAAGAAAAATGTTGGACAACTTACACGACCTAATTTCAAGAATTACTGTACAGCGTTAATCTTCAAGGCAGTGTGGTATTGGCTTTAGTACAGATAATAAGATCAGTGGTCAGAAAAAAGCCACACTTAAATTGTCAACTGATTCTTTGACAGAGGTGCCAAGTTAATCCAAATTAATTAGGGAAACGATAGTCCTTTTACTAATGATGCTGGAAAAAACAGACAACTATTGTGGAAAGAAAAAGAATCTCTTTGCATACTTTGTGACAAACACAAGTTTATGGATCAAATGTAAAAACAAAACTACCGTGTTTCGCCCAGAATTAGACCTAGCTGGACAACCAGCTCTATCGCATGTTTTGGAGCAAAAATTAATATAAGACTGGGTATTATATTATATTATATTATATAAGAGCCGGTCTTATATTGCAGTAAAATAAGACCGGGTCTTATATTAATTTTTGCTCCAAAAGACGCATTACAACTGATTGTCCAGCTGGGTCTTATTTTCAGGGAAACACGGTATCTGTTTTGAGAACAACACAGGGATGAATTTTTTTGTAATCTTGGAATAGGCAAAATTTTAGAGAAGACACAGAGAGCTCTAAGCAAAAATGGAGAACAAAGGGGAAGAGGAGGAGAAAGAGAAGAAAAATGGGATTTCAAAACTTTGAAAACTTTAGTTCACCAAAATACACCTTTAAAAGAATGCATAGCAAAGCCCGAGATTGAAAGAAAATGTAAGTTGAGCTTTTACATAATAATGCATATTGGACGTATAATGAAAACAATACTCCATTCAAGCATAACATATACAAATCTGAAAAATACTCTTCATCTAGAGTAAAACGTTGTGTCATGTAGACTCGTATCTTGCTAAATTTCAAAGATCGAAACATTTCTGCACTTGGAAACAGCTATGTACACTACTTAGGAGGTACATGATGTATAGAAGCACTACCGAAAACCTGCACTCGGGGTTTGTGACAAAAGGGCCAAAATATTCTCCCGAGCATCAGAAACAGTCTTTCTCTGCTGGAATCCATTTTTGAAAACTCAGAAAGACGCAACAGCTAAAATTGGACTCTTTCCTTCTGAAATGGTAGATTAGAAAAATAGTAGATACTTTTTCCACTAGATGCCAAAATTACGTAGTGATTAAGGAGAAGTGATTGCTAGTTCATAGCATTTTAGGTTCAAATGCATATGCAACTTAAAAGCACAAAAACCTAATAGTAGCCTTAACGTGTTGTAATGTAAGGGTTTCATCCCAAGAAAGTTGTCAAAGCTATTACTGGTTTATCCTTGATTTTTAGCTATAATCTTCCATGATTTATTTCTAATGATTTATATATTTTCTTTAATTTGTTTCACTTGACGTAAGGATGTTTCTCAGACTGTCTAATGATGTCTAGGTTTAATAACTGTATTATGTCTGTATGATCTATGCTTCTGGGTATTGGTAAATTCATTTTTATATTTCCTACTCAGTTTTATAAGGACAAAAAGATGATTAAATACTCAAATATTGGCAAAATCATTGTACAGACAAGTGTCGTGACACTGCCAAAAATGAACAGTCAGCAGTGTGGTTAGTTATGAACCGATTAACTTAATGCGAACTCACGTTTGGAAAGACAGTTGAAGGATTTAAGTGACAAATTTAAGATGGGTTTTTAAAAAAGTGTTTGAAAATCAAACATCGGCTATAATACTACTGGTCCAGTCGTCACAAATTGACAAGTGAATATAATACCAACTAAAAGGATTGGAAAGGTGGATCTTTTCTGGCCATTCTAGACTGAATAAATTGGTGAAATCCTGAGGCAAAAGGAGCAAATTTCCTTTCTTTCTTGACATATATACTGAAAAGAGAAAGAGATTTCTAGTTCCACAGGCCTTATTCACAAAGCAGATAAGTACAAAGTATACTCCAATTTTTTTAAGTAGATTTTTGGGTCTAAGGTGATAGATATTGAGGTTGAAAGTAAAACATTTCAAAATACAGAAGAGTTATCTCTGGGAATCAAGCTTTTAAATGCTTGTCTGTTTTATAAATCGAGATTATTGGATTTCAGTTTAGGGTACATAAAGTTGTTTTTTTCCCTTCTCTCATTTATGGTTTTTGCTTCTCCCAAGTTCTCTGCCTGTTACATCTCTGCTTTCTTAATTCAGGAAATGAACTGTCCTATTTCATTTTGCTCAGACCACCCAGCAAAAGACTGGGCCAACGCCCACCAAGGTCAGAATGGAACTCAGCGCTGCCCACGAGCAATCTCTGAAACTTGAGACACCTGGGCCTTGCACGAGCGCTCTGGGTACCCTTGACCTCAGCCACGGGGCTTCTGTGCGCATGCGCAGTGACATCAGTCTCTGACCCGTGCACCGTTGCTTGGTTACAGCCATTCTCTGGGCTGAGAGATTCCAAACTTCTAACTGCCCTGCTGGGATAGTGTGGCGACAGGGAGTTGGCTGCTCTAGAGTCTGCTGTTGGTTGGGCTCGGGAGAAAAAAAGCGTAAGAAGTGCTGAGGAGGTTCTGAAGCCCTTAGGCTTGGCCATGAAGAAGGTTATTGGCTTCGGGCTTCGGAAGGTTTTCGGAAAGAGATCACAGAGCGATGGTCTTGGCAGGCAGCCTTGGACTGGAGATGGTGTCTCCTTGCGGTCCGGGTACCACATCCAAGACAGAGATCTCCCCAAAATCCACAAAGCTGCCTGCAGGGGCGACGTATCAGAAGTGAAGAGGCTTCTCTCGCGCCATCCAGAGAGATTGAATGACAGAGACAAGCAGAAGAGGTGAGAGGGCCTGCGAGGCCAGTGGGCACGGGCGGGCCTGGAGGAGGCTGGGGGACCTGGCAGAAGGGCTCAGCGGCCCAGGCTCATCCAGGTGGAGCTCAGCCCTCCTGTCACCCAGGGCGCTGTGCTGTGTTCCCTCGCGGGTGGGGACCTTACCCGGGTGCCAGTGCCCAGGCCGACTTTGTGAGCACCAGGAACAAAATCTCAAGGACCCGTCACTCATAATTCCCCTTATAGAGCACTTTACTGACAATGTTAAAGCGATTTAACTAAATATCAATAATAGAAATGAAAAGTATATGCAGCATTTTATTTTTGATGTCCACAGTTTTAGACCATATTGTTAAATACTATAGAAAAGTGCTTAATGAGAAAACGAATTCCCATAGTAGATCAACTTGTGGGCTAAAAATTCTTCAGCTAAAACCCAGTATCCGTTTTCTATCAGTGTCCACCCAGGTATGTACGGTGTTCACTGAGGGGCCTTAGAAGGGAAGCTTCCAGGGGCACATGCTGTGGGCTTGCCTAGGAAGACTCGTTTTCTCCCCGTGTGTGCTCTTCCTCTAGGTATCAGTTTTACATAAGCCGGCTAAACTCTCAGGGCTTTACAAGTTTGGGTTGCACGTGCTGTCTCTTTGATTGTGGTGATGACATTAAGAATCGTTTTGTACAGTAGACAAAGATTTGCCCTTCTAGGTGTCAACAGGTGCTCTATTGCCACAATTTCTTTACTAAGAGCTGAAAAGAGAGATAAATGATTGGAATATAGCTGAAAATGCCCAAACACCCTAATATAGGTAGGATGTTAGAGCTTGATAGTGACGGCATTTCACGTTAGTAGAAAAGATGAATTACTCATGAATGATGGAGAAATACCTGTTAAGTATTTGGAGAAAATTCGTTAGATTTTCATATCACAAAAATAAGTTCCAGGTGTACTATAGATAAAAACTTATAAATATACGAAATGAGGAACGTACCAGAAGAAAACAGAAATGCCTATTTATACATTTTTTTATGTTGGCGAAGACTTGAAAAGCAAGAGTTCAGAAGGTTGGTTGAGCAATATAAGAAATCAGTAGTCTCTGTATATCAGAAAATAATATTAACAAAATAAAAGAAAATGTACTTGCAAATTATGTACGGCATAAGTATATCAGGGAAAAGTGTATCTTCGTTTTATAGAGAAGTGTCTGAAATCAACAGAAAAAACGCACTCGAATTTTGAATGGGACCAAGTTCTTTCTGTGTATCTGTAAGTGACCAATACTTAGTGTCCCAGGTGAGAAAAGGAATTCAAGTTGAAAGAGAGATGACAACTTCTTTTCCATCCTCCAAGGTTGAGAAGATGAGGAGCCATGGTACTTGTACTGCTGCTTCAAGTTTAAGTTGCTTCTGACTTTTCAAACGGGCAGTTGGTGATAAGTACCACATTTAAAAATGTGTGTTCCCTTTACGCATCAATTCCAAGTACTAAAATATCTTTATGAAATAATTAGATAAATCACATACAATTTGTTTTTCTCAGCACTGCTTACAATATCAATGTATTGTGAAGAACTCACATCAAGGGATTTCGTAAATAAATTGCAGTGCATCCGTAGGATGGAATTACCTGAGACCGTTGAAGGTGGTATGGATGATACATACATGCTCACGTGCAAAGATGTACTCTGGTAGCTCGGAAAAGGAGAAAAGCATTCCTTTGATTATACACACACACGGACTACGATATTATTTTAGCCCAAAATATGTGCAAACTTGATATCTGAGTATTTGTACTGTGACGTTTTCTTTTTAAAAAAATCTGATCTCTACACTGAACATATACAGAAATTCTAGTAATGGTTTATTATTAATAAAGTAATCCCAGGTAATATTTCATTATTCCCAGGTATATGAATCTTGTTCAGATTAAAACAATTTCTCACTTCTATTTTTTAATATATTTTTTTTAAAGATTGGTATTTTTGGCAACTTTTAGCCTCTTCAGAAGTAAAGGCAGTCTTTTTATCTGTGCCTGTAGAAGTTCATGTATCTATATTTCTGTACACACTTAGTTTTTTTTTTATTACATAGTGCTTCATTACCTATAATATTAAATGATCTTTGATTAATCATTTTGGTTCTGTCTTTGTGGAGATCAAAAAAGCACATATAAGTGATTATTACTATTGCAGAAGTACTGCTTTACTATAAAAATGTTGTTTACAAATGTTGAAATCTCCAGCTATAGTTATCCATTCTTTCAATCCATTTATTCATCAAATATACACTGAATAACTGTTACGGAGCAGACACAGTCTACCCAGGACTCTCAGAATCTATCTCTCAGGCCCTTTTCATCCTTAAAAACTTTATGTTGCCCAGTAGGAGTGAAATGAAAAATTGTAAATGGAAGTATTTGTACCTAATCTCAATTGAAGCTTTTCCTCCCCCATTTCAAACAAAAGGATTTCTGCAGTTAGGACGTTGTGAACAGTGACCAAATTTGCTGTTCAGCTAGTGTGCAATAGTATTAAATATGAATATTGATCATTGGAAATCATCCGATTTTCATATAATCTTTGAATCTCCACAGTCAATGAAATGAGCCATCCCTAGTCACTTGACTCCTGAGTCTCCTTTGGCGTCAAGTTTCTTGAAAATCAAAACAAGAATTACTTTGTGATTTTAGTCCTCTTTCCCCGTGATGCTCTTAAGAACGAACATTTATTTAGATGCCAACTTACGAGGAGAACTGCGGAAGGTCTGGTGCGTTTCCATTATTTCACTTCACGTCAGGCACCACGGGTGGTAGGATGCCCGTTCTTGTAAGTACCAGTAAGAAATTATTTAAATGCTGCCAACTATACTTTCAAGGCATTCTGAATTATGCATTGCCTTCCAGTGTCAGAGGTGTTAAAATATGAGAAAAGAAGCATCTTAGAACCACTGCAATGCAGTGTTCTTTCTTAATCCTTAAAACACAGCTGCAAAGTAGGTAGAATGATATCATTTTACTTAATTGAAATGTTGTCTTGTAAAGTAGTAGTGATGGTAATAATTCGGATAATATTACCAAACAGTTATTGAGTGTGTGTTTTGTGCTAGGAACCTAAGTAAACACTTTGCATAGATTCCCATTTAAGCCAACAACAGTGCCCTGTGATGTTAAGTACTATTTTTATCCCCATTTGTTGATGAGGAAATGGAGGCACACAAAGGCTAAGGGACAGCTATTAAGTGGTAGAGTTAAGTTAGGATCAAACCCGAGTTGAGCTGATTCCCCAGGGCATGCTCTCGGTAGTCGCTTAGGCTGCTCTTTCATTAGTGTGGCGAGTAACAAGAGCTCGTGAATGTTGTCCTTTGTGCAGAAGAAAACTCCGTGTTGGTTCTGAAGGCATTGGAGTAGTGTGTCATGTTTACAATTGCATGCAGAACTGCATGTTTGAGACGGTGCCCTGTAATGTCCTAAATGTCCTCTCACCCTCATAGGACTGCTCTCCATTTGGCCTGCGCCTTTGGCCGTCTGGAAGTGGTGACTCTTCTAGCAGAGAAGAAATGCCAGATGAATGTCGGTGACAACAGAAACAAGACAGCTCTCATGAAGGTATGTGGTAGCCAGCTCTGTCAACAGGAGATGGATTTGGTTTAATTATTTAGAATAAAAATGAATTTCTCTCAATTAACTATACCTAATTGTGGAAACTTGTGGAATGCTTACTTTGAATTCCCATAATTTACCGTTTATTTAATGACGTAATCCTGACAGGCCGTGGAGAGCCAGGAAGAGGAGTGTGCAACAATCCTACTAAAACACGGAGCGGACCCACATATGAAGGACTTCCGTAGCAACACGGCTCTCCACTATGCGGCCATGGGGCACAACACCGCGATAGCTGAACAGCTCCTGCAACACCAGGCAGATATAGAAGCAACCAATGAGGTATAGATCCACAGATGTATTTATACAATATTTATAATACATGTGTTTCAGCCACAAGCATTTTATTTCTAGTCGATATATACTGCATGCTGTACATCAGGCCCTGTCGCCACAGAAACAAGTCAAAGCCAAGTCAGGAAGGGGAAATGGGTTGGCCACAGAAAGGGCCCAGCTCTGGCCTGTAACAGTCCTGTTACTGCGTGGGAGTGGGTGCAAGGCTCAGAGCCCACCGAGGACTGAAGACCTGGTGGGCTGGAAGTATGTGGGGGTGGCTGCTACAGGGCAGGGCCTAGGAGATGGGTGCTCCTGGGGGTGGGTGGGAGGAAGGGTGGAACTTGGGTCCCGGCCGGGGAGCTGGCGATATGCAGGTGGGGAGGGGAAGCAGCAGGACACAGGCCCTGAGCAGCCCAGGCCTCGGGGGTTCTGAAGATTGGGGCAGGAGGGCCAGTCACGTTTGGACATCCAGCCGGGGCATCCACCTGTGCTCCTAGCCACTCTGCCAGCCATGGTCCCCCTTGGGGTCTCCACCTCGGAGTGGGGCTCCTGCTCAGCCTCGTGGAGACGCTGGGCGGGTTGTCGTACAGAGGGAGCAGGTGATGGGGTTGCATTCACCCCTTTTTGTTCCTGGACGTACATCACCGCTCGCCAATGCAACCCCAGCAGGAATGCCCTTGGTTGACACAGGAAGGGTCAATTTTACATCTTTGGAAGCTCAAGCGTCCCCTGAATGCAAACAGTTGGAACTCAATTTTCTAAAATTTTACTTTACATGATCATACCTCTAAAGTAGCAGTAGAGGGCACAGCTCTCCTTTATGCACTTGTGACAAATTACTTGTGAAAACACAACTTGTTAGAGGCAACACTTCCTTTTTTAAGTGTTTTTTCACGTCCGAGTTGTTTTCCAATTAATGCAAAACAATGCAGGAAAGCACAATTTGCCTTTGAAATCGGCTTCTCCTTAAAACTCAAACGAACAAAAGCATTTTACAATATCATTGAAATCTTCCTGCTCTTGACAAGTTGCTATTTATAAACAAGTGATTTATATAAAGCTATTTAGCTCCCATTGGCCAAAGCCTGAGAGGGAAAAAGGAAAGGGAAAGGAAATAACTATGAGAAATATGCAGGGGAATTTGGAAATTGAACTATTGAGAGGAAATAACAAGAAGAGATTTTTCAAAAACTCATGGACACAGACAACAGTTCGATATTTACCAGAGGGTAGAGAGGGGAGGGGTGACAGATGAGGAAAAAGGGTCAAATATATGGTGATGGAAGGAGAACTGACTCTGGTGGTGAACACACAATGCAATATACAGATGATGTATTATAGAAATGACACTTGCAACCAACTACTAACCAATGTCACCCCAATAAATTTAATTAATAAAAAGTGTTTTTTTATTTTTGTTTTCCTTCGGTTTATATGCTTAGTCAAGGTCCTCTGCAGTTTTGGGGGATAATAATCCTTAGCTTGGGAGAGAGAGTCAGTGAGTTTTAAACTCCCCCGAGACCACTTCTAGGAAGGCTCCGAATCCTCCAAATTACAGTGAACAGGTGGCAATTAAGTGGGAAACGAGGGAAGGACAGATAATTAAGTGACATATCATCCTGTTCTGGCAGAAAGAGCCACCTAGGTAAGAGTCTAAACTCTGCTGTGAAATCTAGACTGTCCCATGAGAAGAAAGGAGTTTAGCTTTAATGAAATCAAGTTGCATTTTGAGTTATTAATCCCGTTTCCTCTCCTACCCAGGAAATTAAGTGTGCTTTTCATAAGTGACATGTCTCTTCCACTTTTATTTGGCCTAATCCTCAATGTCAGAGGAAATTGGTGACATAGGCGAGAGAAGAGACTGAAGTGATCGTCTACTGGACTAGTTCTCAGCTAGAATTGTGCTGGCAAATCAAAGTCACCCTAGGAACTTTAAAAACATTTACAATCATTCACAAGCTAGGCTCTTCCCTGAAGGTTTTGACTGAGTAAAGCTAATAAGGCCTGGACATGTGTTATTTAGAAATATTTCCCTGAGATTCGGATACAACTCTTGGTGAAGAACTACTAGTGCAATATATCAATTCGCAAATCTCAGATACTTAAATATCTCTAGAAGAGGTGGAGTTTGGGAGGTGATTACCCTTCAGCTCTCTCCTTCCCAACACTCTTCGCCTGACTTTTGAACTGTCTGTACCTCTGGGCTCGAGAAGTGGAAGGAAATATCATTGGCGGTATCTACTGGCTTAAAAAAGAACACCTTTTTCCTTTCAGCCATCAGTCATTCACTGGCGCTCAGAGAATCTTCAGAAATTTGCTGATGGGTGGTCTCCTAATGCGCAGAATCGGGCCCTTTAAGAATTTTGCATGTTTGTTTGTGCTCCGCTTGTTAGATCAACAAATGCTTACTGCAAGCAGGGTTTCCTGCAGTAATAGGAAATTGTGAGCCTACTTTTTTGCCTGTTGTTCTGTAAATCTCCAGTTTTCTTTTCTTTGTTTTTTAGTTAAATTTATTGGGATGACAGTGGTTATTGTATTTAAATAGGTTTCAAGTGTACATTTCTTTTTTATTTATTTATTTTTTTATTAAATTTATTGGGGTGACAATTGTTAGTAAAATTACATAGATTTCAGGTGTACAATTCTGTATTACATCATCTATAAATCCCATTGTGTGTTCATCACCCAGAGTCAGTTCTCCTTCCATCACCATATATTTGATCCCCCTTACCCTCATCTCCCACCCCCCACCCCCACCCCCCTTATACTCTGGCAACCACCAAACCATTGTCTGTGTCTATGAGATTCTGTTTCTCATTTGTTTGTCTTGTTCTTTTTGGTTTATATACCACATATCAGTGAAATCACATGGTTCTCTGCTTTTTCTGTCTGACTTATTTCGCTCAGCATTACACTCTCAAGATCCATCCATGTTGTCACAGATGTTCCTATATCATCTTTTCTTACTGCCGAATAGTATTCCATTGTGTATATATACCACAACTTCTTCATCCATTCATCTATCGAAGGACATTTTGGTTGTTTGCATGTCTTGGCCACCGTAAACAAAGCTGCAATGAACATTTCTATAATGCGTCATCTATATGTCATATTATGTGCTCACCACCCAGAGTCAGTTCTCCTGCCTTCACAGTATATTTGACCCCCCTTACCCTCCTCTACTATCCACTGTCCCCCCTTACGTTCTGGTAAGCACTCAACTGTTGTCTGTGTCTATGAGTTTTTGTTTCTTTGTCTTGTTCATCTGTTGCTTTCAGTTTCCTATCCCTCATATGAGTGAAGTCGTATGGTCCTCGACTTTTTCTGTCCGATTTGTGTTGCACAGCATAATAATGTCATGATCCATGCGTGTTGTCCCAAATGGCAGCATTTCATTTGTTGTATGGCACAGCAGTATGCCTTAGTGTATACATACCACATCTTCTTTATCCAGCCATCTATTGAAGGACAGTGTGGTTGTTTCCGTTTCTTGGCCACCGTAAATGATGCTGCAGTGATCGAAAGTGTGTGATAAACTCTCTCAGTATGTCTGGGAAATTCATAGAGCCGTGGCATAATCACGATGGTAGGTTTAAACATGAAATCCCATGAAGTTAGTAGCAATACAGATGGGAAGTGTCAATAATTTAGTGTCAGCAGTCCTCTAATGTAATTATCCATTGGATTAACAATCTGAAAAATGAATACAGATAGATTATGGTTTGAATAAGAATGGGAAAAATTCTTGAAGTGGGTGTAATGAGTCTAAATGACAGTTTTGTTGCATGTTGGGGCCCAGTTTTTTAATGAAGCTTATGATACTAAAAAACGGAAAGATTTTACATACAAATATTCACATTATACACAAACATTTGGAAAAGGCAGATAAAAAATCCCAAGTGGGCCATAGACTAGTTGTGGCTCCTCGATATGTTTAGTTTGCCCCCCTATGTTGAGCCAACATCGAGAGTTTGGGGACCGATGAGAAACAACGCTGTCAAGCTTCTCTTAACGAATCCAGCCTGGTCCCCTTGAGCCCTGACTACAGTGGGTGTCCTGTGGCGAGGCTGCGCCTCTTCTATGAGACATGTGTTCCCCAGAGTGCTGCTGTCCCCACCTGGGTTCTTCACTTACTTGGGTCCCCTTCTTTGCCTCCGGAAGCACTGGAGTGTGCGATTCCTCTTGTACAGAGTATTTTGATAAACATTTCAAGATTTTCAAGACAGTCCATGTTGATTTATTATATGTGTTCTATGTTAATCTCCTTAGAATGAGAGTAAGTTTTTCAAGCTAGAATTCCTAAGTTGTTTTTCTTTTAAAAAAACAAAAAGAAAAAGAAAAAAACCTTCCTTTTTCATTATACGTCCTATAAATGATCATACCCATGGAAATGGCTTTAAGTCTTATGAGGTCAGTGATGGCTATAGTTGTAGGTGTCATGCATATTCCAGTCAGCATTCTATCTTCCTCCTCAACAGGGTTCCTTAAAACTGCAAGTGATTTAGTCGCTTTCATGATGCTAAAAGATCAGTATTAAAACGTTAACTGATAAGCCATGATATTTTATTTCGGAGTTATATTTTGCCTGAGCCGTAAAATAATTTTAAGTAGCAATTAAAATAGACCCAGAATGAAAACAGATTTTTTTCAAAAAGTAGATAGGCATTGGGGTCCCAAGATTATCATCGTAACTGAGAATGAAATTTCACATTGAGCTTACCAACAGCCCAGATAAAAACCCATCATCTTATAATGGGAGAAAACCCATGGACCATTTAGCGATAAACAATCAAAGGTCATTTGAAGCCTAACTCTTTTTAATTTAGAGTCCATTTCTTTAGTGACCCTTTTGGAGCAGGAGAGCCTGAAGTTGACATCTGGGATCCTGAGAACATGGATAGAAGTGAAGCAAGCATGTTTGCATAAGCTGCAGAAAACCTTCACCTCTGTTGGAAAGCTCTCCAAACTATATCCCTGAAATTCCATGATATTTCAAACGTTAATGTTTGCCACAGAAAAGTATTGTCAAATCGGGAATAAGCAACCTGAAACACTTCTTTAGTAATAGCCATATAAAGCACAGCTTTATAATACTTCTCAAACACAGGTGCTCTTTCTGGAATCTTCCTACTGGGCCACAGTAGTTAATTTCTGGTAAAGTACGTATTCTTTGGAATACAATGTAACAAACACTGCCCCAGAAACAATTATTTAGGTTTTCAATTCAATAAAACGACTTAAAGCATTTACGTCTATGATTTCGAGCTTGGAGACACAGGGATGAAGAATAGCCCCTGCCCTCCAAAAGCTCCGGGTTCAGATGGGAACGATGAAATCACTGCAGTGCAGTGCGGTAGAGACTGTGATAGGAGCAAAGATTTTGGAACCAGGGCTGTCAGTGTTTGAGGGGAGTTCTGGATAATGAGGTGGAAGTTCATCCGTTGGAGAGGAAGAAGGAGGATATTTTAAAGGGAAGAGCCGCAGATGACAGCACAGAGGGCTACTTTGTATTTACTTTCTCTAGTGTATGTTCAAGTTTAGAGGATCTTTTATGAGTTTTCAAATTTGATGTAGAACTATGTAGTTTTTAAGCTGTAAAATGTTTTCTGTTTTACAGTTTGATTTTACACCACTTTTATTTGCTGTGCATCTGAAGAGCCAGGAAATGGTGGAGTTTTTACTCGAGAGACATGCAAACATACATGCAGTTGATAAGTGGAAAAGGTACAGTGGTTTGTTCTTTTGGTTTTAAACTTAGAACTGTTTTAGAGCGGTAACAGTTGCTCAAGTCAGAAAGATTAATAACAAGAGGATTAACCTATGATTACAAAGTGAAAAATATCAGCACATCGTCCGTTAGGTAGAAAAGCAATTATTCTGACTGGTGAACTGGAAGAACCGTATCCTGCAGGATTCATATTCCTTTATGATATCGACTGATGTCATTTGTCATTGCAGTTTGGGGTCACATGGTATTATATTAGCTAAAGGGTTTTCACTGTAATTTTACTAGTTTTGTATAGTATGGAGTCTAACTTAGTTTATGATACAATATGGGATTTAGTCTCTCTGACAGTTTTTTTAACCTCTGCCGTGTATTCAGTTTTCCTTAAAAGATGCACGTTAAAGGTAAATAGGAGTTGATTTTGTTGTTTGGATGACTCTGCTTGAAATTGTTTTCTTCAAGGAATGCTGATGTTATAGGGATTTCCCTAAGTGACTGTGAATTGCTACTACCAGATATTCCTCCGTTTTTATCCTTTTTTATTTCTAGTCTATTTTGATGTGTTTTTGTTTTATCATTTTTAATTGGTATGAGTAGAAGGGAGAAAGACAACATTAACTGAATAAACTTCTTCTTTAATGAAACAAGTCATGGATGGGTGATAAAAAAAGAGATGGGCTTTCAGTTCACTCAGGACTGGGTTCAATGCTCAGCTTTCCTACGTGTCACGTGTGTGACCATGGGAACATTACTGTCATCACCAAACATGTTTCCCGATGTGGAAACGAGGAAAATCATATCTCCTTCGAGGATGGTCGTGTGTCACGACCTGGCGTGTAATTCGGTGCCCAGCACGTGCTTATGCGCACCATTAACTTCAATGATGACAATGATTGCTAGAATTATTATTAATACTATTGTTTTGAGCCTGCCAACTAGCTTTAATTTACCTGACTTCTAGCTGACTTTGGATGTAACGTATATAAGACTAAGGAAGAAACGGGAAATTCTTCATTGAAATCTTCACCTACTTCAGATAAGTGACCTCAGCAGAGTGACTTGTCTATTAAAGAACTTTAAATTAGCAACTTCTAGGTAGTACCCAAGTGGGGCAAGAGGCTTTTTGTTTTTGTTGTTTTCATGTGCCTTCATTTTAGCTTTGGACATAATTTACAAAGATGAACACTTAAGCATGTAAATGGTCAATTCTATACAGATAAGCAATATATTGAACTCGGTAGAGTCTCTCAATGTTGCTGTTTAGGTAACTTACAGTTCCTAAGGGTGAAGTTGTTGTCTGTTATTTCAGAACAGCCCTCATGCTTGCTGTAAAGGCTAAATCCTCAAATACAGTCCGGCTGCTGCTTCAGGCAGGTGCAGATGTCTTTGCTCAAGATGACAGTGGATTCACTGCAGAAGAATACGCTTTATCTAAAGGTTTGAAGGAGTAAGTGTTTACATTGACATGCTAATTATCACAAAACTGAACTTCCAAATACTTTAACTGTTACTTCTTAGGTAACAGGTGAGACTTCATAACTGGGTTCAGGCAGTGGGGGCATGGCAGTGAGTTAGTAGACATCCTCAGCCAGAAACCAAACAAACGGTCAGACGTGGAAGACGTAGCAAAGGGACAGATTCCTTATCCCAGAACTTTGAAGACCTTTATCTCTAGGGATCCCAACATTCTCCATTTCATTCCAAGCATAACCCCTGTGTGTCAGGTACCAATAATGTCTCTTCTCTGACTTTTTCAACTGGTTATTTGGGGGTGTAAAATGTACAGTTTAGCAGGAAATTCTCTATTTTCTGGAGGCTATCGGCTATGCTCTCCCCCTTGAAATTTTTAAGAAGCCAAAGTGTTCCCTAAGTCCAAGGGGGACCATCCTCTTTCACAAGTCAGATGGAGAGGGAACGAAGGTCATTCTGGTCATTCATTGGTTTCCATTGATTGTGTTGCTGCAGGCTTGCTGTAGCAATGGGTCCTGTCGTCATGACTACCTGTGCTCCCAGGTGCCCTTGCTGATCCCGAGTCCTCGGTGTTCGTGGTTTTCCACACTTGGACTTCCAAGTGACGATATTTTTTACTTGACACGCATGTGTTTGTTTACATTCTCAGCCCCTATTCCAGAGCACCAGCACCCTGTCCCGGGAGCTTGGACTTCTAGCTTTAGCCACACACACCCTTCCCCAACCCTGAAAAACAAAACTATGCGGGGCCCACATCTTAGCCCAGACCTCATGATGACTTACCCTTTTGAGTGTCTTGTTTTGTCTTCTGCTAGCACATGTTAGTTGGAACATTCTGAGCTGTCAGAGAGGTGCCAGTAATGCTGCAGGAAAAGATCAGACTTTCCTTTCTCCTTTGTTACCAGATCTGTACGCCAAGGCCACTTGCTATCCCATGGAGTATCTTTCCTTAGGTCCTGGAAGGTCCCGTAACGCCTTTCCCACAGTAGCAGGCACTAACTTGCCTGTGATTCCTTAGTTAAGATGAGGCTCAGTGATCTGTTTTCCAAAATAATGAAAATCTGTCAAGTGACTTGACTCTCCCTCAAGTTTCAGAATATTTAAAGTTTTGCCTGACATGGAAGCCAGTAAACAGGAAGCTCTGGATCTAAAGGAGGTTACTTGGTGTTAGACTAGCTGCACCCCTTCCATGCCTCATGAATGTGCATGTGTTGTATCTTCCAAGTCAACTGGGGATGCCTAGGAAGGTTAGAAAGATCTGATAGTTCAGAGTTTCAGGAGGTAGTCATGAGACAGAAGTAGTCCAAGCCAGGTCTTGACTTCTATACGTTTTCTGCCACTGGTGTGATTAGCTACGATAATAGGGGGCAACTATGTTATCTGACTTATTGAGGTAACATATTTCTAAATGCCTTTAATTACAAATTACATAATAGCTGAGATGTACTGAATTACAAACCACAAAGAAAGAGTAGCTAATAACCAACATTTAAAACATTTTCTGTAAACTGCAGCATTTGAATGTTAAATAGAACCTATGAAAAGCACACATTAGATTTATTTGGAATTCCAAAACAATTTCAAAAACTAAAGCTCAAAAAAACTTACTCCATTGCCTTCCATTTTGTTGTATTATCTATTTGATCCTGTGACAACCTGTAAAATAAGGCAGTGAGCTGCTTGGTTTGTAGAGGAAAACTCTGAGCCTAACAGCAGTGACTTCTCCGACAATGGATTTTGTGGACTATGGAACTAGGATTTCTCAGTTCTCGCCACTTGCCCCTGCTAATTCTAATTAACTGACTGAACTATTCTGCCCTCACCATGACTGGTTCACCTTGCTTTTTTGTCTTCTTTAATCACATGCTTAAGAAAAATTTTGTACAACTTATCATGTTGTTGTTTTATTAACTTAAGTTGATAGGGGTGACAACGGTTAGTAAAATTACATAGGTTTCAAATGTCCAATTCTTTAATATATTGTCTGTATATCACATTGTGTGTTGACCACCCAGAGTCAGTTCTCCTTCTGTCACCATGTATTTGACCCCCTTTACCCTTTTCTACTATCTATCCCCTCTTCCACTTACTCTCTGACAGCCACTGAACTGTTGTCTGTGTCTATGAGTTGTTTTTTCTTTGTTTGTCTGTAGAACTTACAAAATTGAAGCGTATGGGATAATTCAAGTTTTTATATTAGCTCAGACATTACCTGAAATACTCTAAGAATTCCATGTTTTGATAAATGTGTTCCTGTCAGTTATACCACAGTAATATTATCACCTCTTTTACACATAGCGACGCCAAACTAATTTCTGATTGCAAAAAAGAGAGGAGATGGAAAAAGTCTTCTGACAATAACAGTCGAGGTAAGACTCCTAATAGTGAAGTATACTTTGTGGTCCTACCAGACATACAGTAAGACTAAGAAAGTTTTGCTATTGAAAGAGCTGTTAAAGCAAAATGTGTATATTGCATGTATATTTTTTCTTTCTTAGTTAATGTCTTTCTTAATAGTCTAGTATTCAGAATTATTATAAAAGTGAATTGTCGGTATTTAAAATCTGAGAGCGTATTGTGTGAAAAGAAAGTCATTTATCTAGTCATGACCCCTACAATCCCATATGATATTTGTGTAAATACGAAAAATGATTTTTAAATCAGTATGTTGTATGTTTCTTCTATAATCACCTTGCAACAAGTTGGACTTGTTCTAAAAATGGACCTTTGTTTAAATTTTACATCAAATGGCTTACAGGTAGTGAATGAATTCTTGTGATTACATTGTGGTTTGTCTCCCCATAATGTAACTAAAACTAGGAACTCAACAATACCTTCCTAGTCCCATAAACAAATGGCAAACAGTAAGAACTGCAAAACTTAGCCAGTGTGAAGGAATCGCAGTGAGACTGTTTTTGAAAGGTATCTCCTGATGCAAGTCAGTAAAGCTGTGCCTTGCTGAGAAGCATGGGTTATTTTCCATGTGGCTATGCCAACAAGTTCTCACTAGTATCACCTTTTTTCCTCATAAGTAAAAACAGAGTGAGACATGTTGACCTCATTAGAAGAAGCTGTTTTCTTCTGTTCGTTGGATAGTTGTCATGACAGTGTAATTTCTCTAGAACAAGATGCTCTGTAGCCATTAGTCAAAAGATAATCACAATAAATGTTCCCATAGCCCAACTTAGGACTCGAAAGATGATAATAAAAGTACAGAAAAGTTTCGCAATGACAAAAACGCTATTCTACTCACTGGATGTGGCACCTTGTGCATTGTACAACATGAAATGCCCGAGGACCCCTTAAACATAGTAGACCTCTATCAAAGCACTTGTGTCGGTGGTTTTGCAAGTTATAGGAAACACAGAGATGAGACGGAATTTGATCTTTAATGTGCCCCTAATACTTTAGAGCTGTCCCTGGTTTATTTCTGGGGTTTCTTAAAACAGAATTTTCAAGGGCAATCTTTTCATTCATTTATTTATTTGCCTCTGCAGCCGTTTGCTATGTAAGCATCAGGTGTCTTTTAGGTACTAAGTATTATTTTGATGTTGCAGAAGACAAGTGTTTTAAAACCACAGTCCCTACCCTCCAAGAGCTTGTTCTTATCATTGTCATTGCTATTATTTACTATACGTTACACAGTGCTTACTAGGTGCCAGAGCCCACTGAGAGCTTATCATTATCATTATTGTTTTTTATTGGGTGTGTAGTATGAGATCTGACAATTAAGTTCGAGAACTCACCAGCGTGCACTTACATTATTAGCAGCACTGTACAAACAGCTCAGTAAGGTTTCATAACCTTGGTATATCAGTGTCTCAGAGCTGTGTTCGTGTTGACGTGTGGCAGTGTCTTGCTGAGTGGCGCTCATTATTGTTGTTGCATAATTTTGTGTGCCATTGCGAGGCTGTCTGAGCTTGAATTAGAGCTATGATCAAACATTAAATTTCTTGTTAATCTTGGCAAGAGTGGAAGTCAAATCAGGAACATGTGAGTCCAGGTTCATGGGGATAATGTCGTGAAGAAAACGGCCATGTACAAATGGATTAAACGTTTTTCTGAGGGGAAAGATTGCGTCACTGATGAAGAGACGTCAGGGTGGCCAATAACGACCAGAACTGAGGAAAACATTGCAAAAGTTCATCGAATTGTGAGTCAAATGCATCGGCTGACTGTGAGAAGCATAGCAGACCAAGTACACATCGATAGAGAAACAGGAAAATTTTAACTGAAAATCTTGGCATGAGAAAGGTGTGTGCAAAAATGGCTCCAAAGGAGATCACTGATGAACAAAAGCAAAGGAGAGTCAAAGGTTGCCAAGACCTTTTGGATAGTCAAGACAATGTTTTGAGCCGTGTTTTCGCTGGTGATGAAACATGGGTGTACCATTACGATTCTGAAACAAAGCATCAAAGTGCACAATGGAAGTCAGCCAATTCTCCACGACCAAAAAAGTTCTGTCAGTCCAAATCAAGAGTCAAAACAATTTTACTAACCTGTTTTGATATCAGAGGGATTATTCATGATAAATTTGTACCAACTGGACAAACAGATAACAATGTTTAGTTTTGGGAAGTTCTGAAAAGACTGCATGAAAATGTTAGAAGAAAACAACCTCAACATTTGGCCCACTATTCATGGCTGTTGCATGACGGCAACGCATCAGCTCACACGGTACCGTCTGTGAGAGAGTTTTTAGCCAGTAAACAAATAACTGTATTGACACACCCACCCTACTCATCTGATCTGGCCCCCAATGACTTCTTTCTTTACCCGAAGATAAAGGAAATATGGAAAGAAAGACATTTTGAAGACATTCAGGACATCAAGAGTAACACGACAACAGCTCTGATGGCCATTCCAGAAAAAGAGTTCCAAAATTGCTTCGCAGAGTAGACGAGGTGCTGGCGTCAGTGCACAGCTTCCCCAGGGGTGTCCTTCGAAGGTGGCCATAGTGATACTCAGCAGTGAGGTATGCAGCACTTTTTCTAGGGTGAGTTCGTGAACGTAATTGTCAGACCTTGTGGGCCAGACACTCGATGTCCATGCTGACGATTTCGGTTGTAAAAATCTGGGTAGGATTTTAGGGAAGTGTGCAGCGTGAGTGGGAGTTGGCCAGATAAAGAGCAGAAGGACCGTGTTGGGCAAGGGAAGAATAATCAAGATCACAGGTTTGGCAGAAGGAAGTGCAGACATAGGCTAAGACACACAGTGACCTTTGCAGATTTACGAGCAGTTCAGTTTTGATGGTATGAAAAGCGTGCTGTGGGAATGGTTGAGAAGGTGGTGAATACCTAGGTAAGGCAAGCTTAGGAAAGTCTTTAGTTCTAGACGAAGGAGTTGCTCTTATCCTGTAGGCCTTCGGAAGTATATCAGTTAGAATGTTTTAGCCGCAGGTAATAGGTGACCTAATTAACAGTGGTTACCACAGGAGGAACCAGGATGGTTTTGGTGGGTCTGTGATGCCATCAGGATCCCTGTTGTTCTCCCTGTTTCAGTTGTGAGGTCGTCAGTGTTTTGTTTAGGTCCCATTTGCTGGCTGGTTAATTAGCAACGGCTCCAAGCATCATATTCTCACATGACGATATCCAAAGACTGAGGACTGCGTTTCTGCAGGGGTTTCTATTTTCCTTTTATGTTTTATGAAAATATAGTTGGCATACGATATTATATCAGTTCAGGTGTAGAACATAGTGATTTGACATTGCTATAACTCGTGAGGTGATCACCACAGTATGTCTAGTAAGCATCTAGCACCCTTCAAAGTGACTGCGATATTTTTGACATGTTCCCTGTGCCGTTAACTGCATCCCTGTGGCTTAGATATTTCATCACTGGAGTTTGTACTTCTCATTCACTTTCCTTTTCATTCATCTCTTCAACTCCCTCTCATCTGGGAACAGTCAAGGAGCTTTTTCTAGCTATCGGTCTGTTTCTGTTTTGTTTGTTTTGCTTTTTTAGGTTCCACATGTAAATGAGATCATAAGGTATTTGTCTTTCTCTGTCTTCTTTCACTTCACATAATACCTCTAGGAACGTCCATATTGTTACAAAGGGCAAGATTTCATCTTTTATGGATGAGTTAGTATTATATCAGTGATATTATGGATGAGTTAATTATTCTAATATCAGTCATAGTATTACTGTACACACACACACACACACACACACACACACACACACACACCTCCCACAGACACACATATCAAATCCTCTTCATCCAGTCATCTATTGAAGGACACCTCTGTTGCTTCCATATCCTGGCTACTATATATACTGCTGCAATGAGCATAGAGGTGGAGATATCTTTTCAACTTAGTGTTTTGGTTTTCTTTGGACAAATACCCAGACGTAGAATTGCAAGATCTCATGGCAGTTCTATTTCTAACTTTTTGAGGCATCTCCTTACTGTTTCCCACAGTGGCTATAACAATTTACAAATCCAAAAACAGTGCAGGCTCGGTTTTCCCTTTCCTCCACTTCCTCGCCACCATTTGTTATATGGGACCATTTTGATGATAGCCATCTGACAGTCATGAGGAGGTATTGCACTGTGGTTTTGATTTGCCACAAGCCATGATAAACAGTGATGTCCAGCTGTGTGATTCTTTTGATAGAAAGAAAACTGAGAGGCTGCCAGTAGACCCACGTGACATTTACAGGCTGGGGTCTGGCACATGCTGGTACCCACACCAGTTAGTGGTAAAGCAGTCACTGATTAGCTTAGTATCATCATTTTTCTCTGTGGAGCTGGAGAGAGGCCATGCTCTTTGTGTATTGGGACAGGAAATATCCACAGAGCATTGTGGTTCTCCAGTGAGAATGAAGACGAAGAAATGGCAAGTGGGCAGGGACTCAGCAGTGGTTACTGCAGGGATCATGGGAGAGTTTTGAGCAGACTAGGAAAAAGATGAGATGGCATTCGGACACTCTGGTTGTGGTATAAAGCAGGGACCAGCAAGCCTATTCTGTAAAGGGCCTGATTTTAGGCCATGTGGTCTCCGTCATACCTACTCACGTCTGCCATTATGGTGTGAAAGCAGTCGTGGGCCAACTGAATGGGCAAGCTGTGCTACAGTAAAGCTTTATTTACAAAAGCAGATGGCAGGATGAAGTTTGCTGGCCCCCTCACATAGAGGCTAGTTTGTAGAAAAGCGCCTACAAATAACTGGCAGACAAAGGAGGCTTTTACTTCCTTGAACTAGTATCAGTGCGCTATGATGTTTTCAGCCATCCATTTTGAGAGAAAAAAAGTCAGGAAGGTTAATTTATTCCATTTAACATGTTGGTGTTTGCTGGCTTATATCTTTCTCATTTGTTTTGCTGACAATAAATCCTATTCATTTAGGAAGTAACCATAACACTAGGTGGTGTTTCATTTTTTCCCCCCCTGTGAAAGCCATCTGCTCAGAGCCCCTGTTTGACTAGGGCAGTGGCTGTGGCAAAACAAAGCAGAGCCTGGAGAGTGTTATGGTTAATACGATTTAGTGATGATCGAATGTAAAAAGATAGTGGAGAGAGAGAAACTCAGATGATTCCTAGGTTTCCAGATTGTGCACTAGCATTTCAATGGGACATGAGAAGAGTGACTAGGACATTATCAGATGGAGAGCGAAGAGCAGCAGGTCAATAGGGAAGCACGTTTTTTTCTCTGAATGTTGAGTTTCTTGGTATATCCATGGGTAACTCATCCTACATGTTGGATATAATTTTTTGTTTCATTTTCACTTACTCTGTTAACCACTGCCTTTTCATACGAGAGCTATGTTTTTAGTTTTAGAAGAAATGAAGAAATTTAGAAACCAAAGGAACTCTGTAATCAGTGTACATTATTATACTACAAGTGATAGTTATTTGTTTTTGGGGGGGTTTTGTTTGTTTGCTGTTATTCATTGGCTTAGGATCTGATGATATATGACTTATAAGGTAAAAAACCATGATTTCTATACGCATTTGCCACTATGGTGAGGGATGAGAAAAATGGCATCACACGCTGCTATACAGCAATGACTCTTTGGACCTTCCTGCTCTATGAGGTGAGTCCGGATAGACTCTCAAGCAATGAGGGAAACAGTCTCAGGGGTTGTACTTGATAAAACTGGAATCACAAAGTCTTTCATACTTGCCCTACATTGGAGAGATGGCCGGAAAGAGTCTGTTTCCATGTTTTGCCGTGCTGCAAATTAGACTGCCTCTTGACTAAGCTGCTAATAACAGGGTGTTTCATCCTAAGCTGAACACCCTTGACCGAAGAGCGGCACCAGTGGTACTGTGTAAGAGCAAAAAAGGGTTCAAACTGCTCTTCATGACGGAAGTCCAGAAACATCATGCTATTTAAATTTGACCTTGTTAGCTTATGATACTAATTTTACTACTGATACCATTTTCGTTCATTCTGATGGGTCTGGTTAGGATTACAATCATTGTAAGTAGCACTTGACTTGCAGCTATCAAATTTTTGCACATCCCGTTTATTTTTCTTTCATTTGATATAAATATATAATACAGACAAACATACATAAGGACATACATATACATATATATGTGTGTGTATATATGTATGAACATATAAATATAAATATATATACACACATATAAATAGGAGAAATGTAAAGGATCTGCATGTATTAATTGCCGACCAATAGTATCATTACTATTCATTCTACTATAGCCTTCAGGGGTTGTCCCAAAGAAATGTTTTTACATCACTTCAATCTGACGCTTTCAAAATTCTGTGTTTTTCTGTTGTGTATTTACACTTTATTTGAATTTTTTCTTTAACAGTGGATGAGTGTTCTACATGCAACAATGCGAGGAGGTAGGATTTTATGG
Source organism: Rhinolophus sinicus (assembly GCF_057876585.1). Classification (NCBI taxonomy): domain Eukaryota; kingdom Metazoa; phylum Chordata; class Mammalia; order Chiroptera; family Rhinolophidae; genus Rhinolophus; species Rhinolophus sinicus. Next base: position 113,034,022 of record NC_142501.1, on the reverse strand, counting down.
ATTTCTAAAATTGCATGTTAACTAAGAGACTGCAGAGAGAAGCCAGTAAGCTTTAATGAGTGTTCTGCTCTGGATTAGGCCCTGTACTATGTGCCTAACATTGGTTCTCTCAGGTCGTCGGCACAGTAACTTCGCAAAGGAGCTGTGCTGTTCGGCCTGGTTTTTATTCATTAGACGTGTGTGTTCCGGGAGGTGGATTAGTTGACCCCTGTACCATAGTTACAAGTGGCTGACCCGTGATGTGACCTTCGGCCTGCTTGGCTTCCCAAGCCCCTTCTCTTGTCCCTCAGCCTGTACTGAGAAATGTCTGGACAGGTCTGGATTCAAGGTACAGGTGCAAGTCAGGTGGACTCAGAGAGTCCCGTTTAGTGACGTGTTAACACTGATTGAGAAGTGTCCTCCCAAGCCCAGTGAGCGCAAGCTCTTGTGTTAATGTACTCCACAATTGCAGCAGTCTTGAGAACCTTGTTTTCACCATCAGTGTTGAAGGCAGATCTCAGTTCGCTGTGGCCACAGAACCACAGGTTGTGCATAAGCAAGACCTAATCAGGCAAGTGTTTTCAGGTATAATGCGATGTAGCCTTCTTGGGACGAATCGTTGTTCTGTAAGTGAAGAACATGTGTGTATAGATCATGTTGCGTTACTGCAGCACAAATTGAGATGATATTTCCAATTGATTTCTCTACTTACTGATGTCTCAGCCTGTGTTTCTCTTCTGGCTGATACATTTCCCTTGTTCTTGGAAGTTCTTTCCTTTTTTCCAGAGTCTTTCTTCCTTCTTCCATGACTTTTCTTGATTTTTTACCTGTGTCTCTGCTTTTCTCGGGGTGTTTTTTTTTTGCTGTTCTGTTACTTTTTTCCACTTCTGCCAGCTAAGTGTTCTCCATTTTTCTAGACAGAATCAAAAGTCCATAGAATTCCAGGTGTTGAAGGGATGTTAGCAATTAATTATTCAAACACCCCCTAGTACTTCATGCTGCCGTTAATGTTTTGGTCAAGTGGTTGATCACATGAGTTTGAACTCAAAGAGATTATGTGACTTATTTGAGTACAGTGAGTGATGAAATGAGATTAAGTGTAGGTGTCTAAGCCCAGTACACTTCCTTCTTTATCATCATTTGGGTGAGTGTTTTAATAATGGAAAGGTCTAGTGACTGCAGTGGAAGAAGATAAGAATGGAATTAGCAGTTGAATCCAAGTTTCAAGAGGAACAACACAGGTTGGGATAGGAATAAGGCTTTTAGAGCAGAGATTAGAGATCAGATAAGGGAAAAGAGATCAGAATAGTAGGGTATGACAAGGTAAAGAGAAATTACAAGAAGGAAGGACACAGGATGTTGGTAATCGTCTAAAAAAGCAGATTAAAATAAGGGGTGCAAGAGCATCCTGAAAATCTTGCTGCTTTTGTTTGCTAAATTGGAAAAGTAGCAAAATGTAAGTTTTGTATCAAAACACATTATACTAATTTGAGCCCTTGGAAACATTCTCTTAATAGCAAGTAGGAATGTGGAATCATCCACCTGCACCCCAGCTTACTTAGGGGGCTTATGTCCCTCGAGTGCTAAGGCACTGGAGATTGCTGAACTACATAGATCACTCGCCCAAGACAGGTGTCTCGTCACCTCCACCTCTTTTCCCAATGTGCTAATGTCCTTCCCATGGATATGGAGGGTTGGGCAGAGATAGGACTGATTGTGAAAACAGTAATGGAGTTGGGTCGGTGGTAACATGCCTGTGTTAGGACTGGATGACCGAGGCTCCATTTAGCTTATTTTCCAGGAACAGGGAAATGGAGAACTCCTACTGTGGGTCATTTGAGCCCATCCTTGTTTCAGGAGTCTGTGCTTTCGTAGGCTGAAGTTTTGGAGGTTGGAGATTGCCAGGAAGCTGTGAGGACAAGTGGTCTGGGAGTGGGGAGGCTAAGAACATACATATTTGTTCTTTGACTGTTGTACGTGTGACTTGCAAACATTTCACACATTTCAGGGAACTGATTGTAGTGTTTCAGGGTGAAAGGAATGAATGGCGCGATTTAATAACTGCTTTCTACGTTAAAGAAGCAAGACTGCCATTTTTGACTGACGCAGATTAATCTTTGAACCAGGGACAGACCATGGAGAAGGGTCAGTGTGTCTTTCTACCTTGATTTAGGTCCTCGCTTTTGTCCCAGTTCAGGTTCCAGTTATGTCAGCTATTAGTTGCGCTTCAATTCAGCCTTTTGGACTTTTGGTGAAAACAAGGTACTCTCAGGTGTTGCCAACATATTGGCTGTCATTCTTTGTTATGGAAACTTAGAGTGTATCTTCATTAAATATTGCATGAGTTGGGAATGGTGGAGGCAGAAATAGGTAAATAATAGCTTTTCTAGCACATCATACAAATTTTAATCATATCAAGAAACTTCATTTCATATGCAGATAGCTGACCTTTTACGCCCTTTGTTGTTGTTGCTTTTGTCAAGAAATGAACTCACTTGTTTTTGTTGTGTGTCTTGACCCTAAAGTGTTTCCTGTGAAACTTGCAAGAATGATTCCTGGTCTGTATCCTGCGAAACTTGCAAGAGTGATTCCTCGTCTGTATCCTGCGAAATTTGTAAGAATGATTCCTGGTCTGTATCCTGCGAAACTTGCAAGAATGATTCCTGGCCTGTATCCTGTGAAATTTGCAAGAATCATTCCTGGTCTGTATCCTGCGAAACTTGCAAGAATGATTCCTCGTCTGTATCAGCGGAACGGCTCGTCGATGTTGATACCAAGGTAAAGTGCTCCTTTGTGAAATTAACTTTTTTACTCTGAATTTAGTTTTTGTAGCACTTACTTGTAAAATTTAGTAGTGTTCCAACTATCATTGTTTTATGTTTGTAATGGAAAATTTGTCACTGTGAACCGTTTTATAAAATATCACCATTCGAGGGTTTTTTTTTTCCTTTAAATTAAAATTTATTGGGGCGCAATTGTTAGTAAAGTTACATGGATTTCAGATGTACAATTCTGTAATACATTATCTATATCTCACATTGTGTGTTCACCAGCCAGAGTCAGTTCTCTTTCCATCACCACATCTTAAACCCCATTTACCAATGGTCCTATTTCATCTTTTCTTACCACCCAATAGCATTCCATTATTTATATGTACCACAACTTCTTTATCCATTCATCTATCGAAGGACATTTTGGTTGTTTCCATGTCTTGGCCACCATAAGTAAAGCTGCAATGAACATTGGAGCACACTTGTCTTTATGGATAAATGCTTGCAGATTTTTGGCGGAGATACCCAGGAGAGGGATTGCTGGGCCATATGGTAATTCTATTCGTAACTTTTTGGGGAACCTCCACACTGCCCTCCATAGCGGCTGCACCAGTCTGCATTCCCACCAACAGTGTATGAGGGTTCCTTTTTCTCCACAGCCTCTCCAACACTTGTTACTATTTGTCTTGTTGAACATAACCATTCAAACTAGGTGAGGTGATATCTCATTGTGGTTTTTATTTGCATTTCTCTGATGATTAGTAATGTTGAGCATTTTTTTCATATGTCTATTTGCGATTTGTATGTCCTCTTGGGAGAAATGTCTCTTCAGGTCCTCTACCCATTTTTCAATTGGGTTGTTTGTTTTTTTGTTGTTGAGTTGCATGAGTTCTTTGTATATTTTGGATATTAGCCCCTTATCAGAGGTACTGTTGGCAAAAATCTTCTCCCATTCAGTTGGTTGCCTCTTTATTTTGTCGATGGTTTCTTTTGCTGTTCAGAAGCTTTTAAGTTTGATATAGTCCCATTTGTATATTTTAGCTTTTACTTCCCTTGCCTATGGAGTCAAATTCATAAAATGCTCTTTGGACCCAAGGTCCACAAGTTTAGTACCTATGTTTTCTTCTATGCAGTGTATTATTTCAGGTTTTATGCTTAAGTCTTTGATCCATTTTGAGTTAATTGTGGTACATGGTGACAGATAGCAGCCCCGTTTCATTCTTTTGCACGTGGTTTTCCAATTCTACCAGCACCATTTGTTGAAGGGGCTGTCTTTTCTCCATTGTATGCTTTTTTGCTTCTTTGTCAAAAATTATCTGTCCATGTTTATGTGGGTTTATTTCTGGGATCTCAATTCTATTCCACTGGTATGTGTCTGTTTTTCTGCCCATACCATGCCGTTTTGATTATTGTTGCCCTGTAGTACGAGCTCAAGTCAGGGAGTGTGATACCTCCGGCGTTGGTCTTTTTGCTTAGGATTCCTTTGGCCATTTATGTCTTTTGTGGTTCCATACAAATCTGATGATTTTTTTGTTCTATTTCTTTAAAAGGTGGTATTGGGATTTTGATGGAGATTGCATTAAATCTGTATATTGCTTTGGTAATACGGCCATTTTTAATTATGTAGATTGTTCCAATCCATGAGCATGGAATGTCTTTCCATTTCTTTGTGTCTTCTTCAATTTCTTTTAAAAATGTCTTATAGTTTTCAGCATGTAGGTCTTTCACTTCCTTGGTTAAGTTTATTCCTAGGTATTTGATTCCTTTTGTTGCAATTGCAAAAGGAGTTGGTTCTTTTCCTTTCTTTTTCTGAGGTTTCATTGTTAGTATATAGGAATGCAATGGACTTTTGTATGTTGATTTTGTAGCCGGCAACTTTATTTACTGTATTCGTTGATTGTTTTTAATAGCTTTTTGGTGGAGTTTTAGGCTTTTCTATATCTACATCTGCAAAGATTGACAATTTAACTTCTTCTTTCCCAATTTGGATGCCTTTTATTTATTTGTCTTGCCTGATCGCTCTGGCGAGGACTTCCAACACTGTTGAAAAGCAGAGGTGATAGGGTACAGCTCTGTTGTGTTCCTGAACGTAGAGAAAAGGGCTTCAGTTTTTCACCATTAATTATGAGATTAGCTGAGGGTTTGTCATATGTAGCCTGTATTATGTTAAGGTAGTGTCCCTCTATACCTATTTATTAAGTGTTCTAATCACAAATGGATGTTGCAGCTTGTCAAACGCTTTTTCTGCATCAATTGATATAATCATGTGATTTTTGTCCTTTATTTTGTTTACGGGATGAATCACATTGATGGATTTCCGAACGTTTAACCATCGTTGTGCACCTGGGATGAATCTGCTTGGTCATGATGACTAATCTTTTTAACACATTGTTGCATTCGATTGGCCGAAATTATTGATTTCATTCCCCAAATTGACTCTCGTATCCCCGTGGCACTCTTGTGGTTACCAACTGTGCATTCTAATCCCCTCACTTTCCCCCTTATCCCCACCCCCCATCTAGCAACCCTCAGTTTTTCCTCTATGTGTTTGAGACTGTTTCTGATTAGTTCATTCATTTATTCTTTTCTTTAGATTCCACATATAAGTGAGATCATATGGTATTTGTCTTTCTCTGTCTGACTTATTTCACTTAACATAATGTTCTCTGGGTCCATCCATATTGTCGCATAGTAAGATTTCATTCTTCTTTATGGCTGCATACTACTCCATTGTATAACTGTACCACAGTTTCTTAATCCAGTCGTCTACCGATGGGCATTTCGGTTGTTTCCATGTCTTGGTTATAGTGTATAGTGCTGCAGTAAACATAAGGGTGTATAAATTTTTTTGAATTAGAGTTTTAGATTTCTCCGGGTAGATACCTAGGAGTGGAATTGCTGGATCATATGGTAGTTCCATTCTCAGATTTTTGAGATACCTCCGTACTGTTTTCCATAGTGGCCGCACCAATCTGCAATCCCACCAACAAAGCACGAGGGTTCCCTATTCTCCACGTCCGTGCCAGCACTTGTTCTTTGTTGATTTGTTGATGACGGCCATTTTGACTTGGGTGAGGTGGTATCTCATTGCAGTTTTTATTTGCATTTCTCTAATGATTGGTGAAGTGGAGCATTTTTTCATATGTCTGTTTCCCATCTTATGTCCTTTTTAGAAAAATGACTTTTCATGTGCTCTGACCATTTTTTAATTGGGTTGTTTGTTTTTTTGGAGTTGAGTTGAGAGAGTTTTTTATAAATTTGAGATATTAACCCCTATGGGATATGTCATTGGCAAATATCTTCTCCATTCAGTAGGATCCCTCTTTGTTTTAGTGATGGTTTCCTTTGCTGTGAAAAAAACTTTTTAGTTTGATGTGATCCCACATGTTTATTTTTTCTCTTACTTCCCTTGCCCGAGGGGATATATCGGTAAAAATCTTACTCCAGGTAACGTCTGTAAAGTTTCTTCCTATGTTTTCTTCTAGGAATTTTATGGTTTCAGATCTTACACTTATGTCTTTAATGCGTTTTGAATTTATTCTTGTATATGGTGTAAGGCAGTGGTCAAGCTTCATTTTTTTGCACGTGCCTGTCCAGGTTTCGCCAACACCATTTATCGAATAGACTGTCTTTACCCCACTGTAAATTCTTGCTTCCATTGCCGTAGATTGAATGGCCATATAGGCATGGATTTATTGCTGGGCTCTCTATTGTGTTCCATTGATCAATGTGTCTGTTTTTACACCAGAACCACGCTGTTTCGATTACTGTAGCCTTGTAGTATAATTTGATGTCAGGTATCGTAATACCTCCCACTTTGTTTTTATTTCTCAAGATTGCCGAGGCTATCCGGGATCTTTTGTGGTGCCATATAAATTTTAGGATTATATGCTCCATTCCTGTGGAAACCATCCTTGGTAATTTGATAGAAATCGCACTGAATCCGTATATTGCCTTAGGCAGTATGGACATTTTAACTCTATTAATTCTTCCTATCCATGAGCATGGTATGTGCTTCCATCTATTTGTATCCTCTTTCATTTCTTTCTTCAGTGTCTTATAATTTCCTGAGTACAGATCTTTTACTTCTTTCGTTAAATTTATTCCCAGGTATTTTATAGTCTTTGAAGCAATTGTAAATGGGATTCTTTTCTTAATTTCTCCTCCTGATATTTTATTATTGGTATATACACACGCAACTGATTTCTGAATATTAATTTTGTATCCTGCTACTTTACTAAATTCGTTTATCAGTTCTAATAGTTTTCTGGTGGATTCTTTAGGGTTCTCTATATATTGTATCATGTCATCTGCATATAATGACAATTTTACTTCCTCCTTACCAATTTGGATGCCTTTTAAATCTTTTTCTTGTCTGATTGCTGTGGCTAGAACTTCCAGCACTATGTTGAATAGAAGTGGAGAAAGTGGGCAACCTTGCCTTGTTCCCGATCTTAAGGGGAATGTTTTAGCTTTTCCCCATTGAGTGTGATGTTAGCTGTGGGCTTATCATATATGGCCTTTATTATGCTGAGATCTGGTCTCTCTATTCCCATTTTCTTAAACGTTTTTATTGTAAATGACTGCTGGATTTTGTCAAGTGCTTTTTCTGCATCTAATCGATATGATCATATGATTTTTATTTTTCATTTTGTTAATGTGGTGTATCACATTGATTGATTTGCAGATGTTGAACCATCCTTGCATGCCAGGAATGAATCCCCCTTGATCATGGTGTATAATGTTTTTAATGTATTGCTTAATTCTGTTCAGTGATATTGCTTAATTCTGTGTAGAGGGTTTTTGCATCTATGTTCATTAGAGATATCGGCCTATAGTTTTTTTGTTTCTTTTTTGTAGTGTCTTTGTCTGATTTGGGGATCAGAGTGATAGTGGCCTCGTAAAAAGTGTTTGGGAGCCTTCCCTCCTTCTGAATTTTTTGGAATAGCTTGAGGAGAATGGGGGATAATTCTTTTTTGCATGTTTTGTAAAATTCACCTGTAAAGCCATCTGGTCCAGAGCTTTTGTTTGTTGGGAACTTGTTGATTCCTGACTCAACTTCTGTGGTGGTAATCAGTCTCTTCAGGTTTTCCGTTTCTTCTTGAGTTAGCCTTGGAAGGTTGTATGCTTCTAGAAAATTTTCCGTTTCTAACAGATTGTCTAATTTGTTGGCATATAGATGCTTATAGTAATTTCTTAAATAGTTTTGTATTTCTATGTGTCTGTTGTCACTTTTCCTCTTTCATTTCTGATTTTATTAATTTGGGTTCTCTCTCTCTCTCTCTCTCTCTCTCTCTCTCTCTCTCTCTCTCTCTCTCTCTCTCTCTCTCTGATGAGCCTGGCTAAAGGTTTGTTGAGTTTGTTTATTTTCTCAAAAACAAACTCTTGGCTTCATTGATGTTTTTTATTGTTTTCTGGTGTCTATTTCATTGATTTCTGCTCTGACCTTTATTATCTCCCTCCTTATACTCCCTTTGTGGTTATTTTGCTGTTCTTTTTCCAGATCCCTTAAGTGTGAAGGTAAACTGTTGGTTAGTGATTTTTTTTGTTTCTCTATGTAGGCCTGCAATGCTGTGAATTTCCGTCTTAGGACTGCTTTCGCTGGATCCCATAGATTTGGTTTGTCGTGTTTTGATTTTCGTTTGTCTCAAGACATGTTTTGGTTTCTTCCTTGATCTCATAGTTAACCCATTCATTATTTAGTAACATGTTAATTCAGGCTCCATGAGTTTGTGTGTCTTCCAGCTTTTTTTTCCTGTAGTTGATTTCTGATTTTATAGCACTGTTGTCAGAGAAGGCAATTGGTATGATGACTCCTCTGTAATCTGACACTACTCTTCAGTTCAGGGGCCAGCTTGAGTGTCTGGAAAGGCAGGGGTAGGATTGGGAGAGTGGGCAGAGGGGCCCGGGTGTTGTGATCAGGTCCTTTGTCTGACCTAGGGCCCAGCTGGAGGTCTCAGCTGAGGTTACTGCCTCAAATGCTGGATATGCTGGTCTCTCAGCAGGAGAGATCAGCTGTGGGACGCAGGGAAAGAGCCTACGTCTTGGCTCTTGTGGTCTCTGTTCTGTCCTGGGATCCTCTGTGTCTCCACAGCTGCAGGTGCGGGCTGAGGTCGCCACTCCACCCCCTTCTGTGTTCCCCTGCTCGCCCTATTTGCCCACCTTCACGTAATCCTCGAACGAGTCTCTTAGCTGTTCTATGTGATGAGCAGAGTCCTTTGATGGGTTCAATTTGTGGTAAGTTCCGGAGGAGAACTCAAGGAGACCACCTCGCTGCTGCCATTCCTATGATGTCACTCTTCTATGTATCCTTTGATCTATCCTCTTATTTCTTCTTTGACCATGTCGTTCTTTAAAAGTATGTTGTTCAGTCTCTATGTATTTGTGGTTTTTCCTGCTTCCTTTTTGCAGTTGATATCCAATTTCAAAGCCTTGTGATCAGAGAATGTGTTTGGTATGATTTCAATCTTCTTAAATTTGCTGAGGCTAGTTTTATGTCCCAATAGATGATCTATCCTTGAGAATGTTCCATACACTAGAAAAGAAATGTATAGTGTGATGTTTTAGGATAAAGTGCTCTATAAATGTCAATTATGTCTATTTCATGTAATGTGTCATTTAGGGCTGCTATTTCTTTCTTTATTTTCTGTTTGGATGATCTATCCATAGCTGTCAATGATGGATTTGGGTCCCCTAGTATAATTGTGTTTTGGTCAATTTCTCCCTTTAGTTCTGTTAGTAGTTGCTTGGTATATTTCGGTGCTCCCTGATTGGGGGCATAAATATCGATGACTGTTTTGTCTTCTTGTTGTATAGTCCCCTTTATCAATATGAAATGTTCATCTTTGTCTCTTGTTACCTTTTTTATCCTGAAGTCTGTTTCATCTGATATCAGTATGGATACACCTGATTTTCTCTGGATAGCATTTGCTTGGCGTATCAATTTCCACCCTTTCACTTTGAGTCTACGTTTGTCCTTGTAGCTGAGATGTGCCTCTTGGAGGCAGATATGATTTGGTTTAGATTATTGATCCAATCAGCTGCTCTGTGCCTTTCTGTTGGTGAGTTCAGTCCATTTACATTTAGGGTGATTATTGATATGTGAGGATTTCCTATCATTCTATCTCTACTTTTCTGGTAAGACTGTGTCTCCATTGTTTCTTTGCCTTTTTGTTGTTGTCTCTTATTTCTATGTGGTGGTAGTCTATGATTTTTCCCTCCTCTTCTTTCATTACATTATATATTTCAGTTCTGAATTCCTTTTGAGTGGTTACCATTAAGTTTATGTGAAAGAAAGTTTGATATTTAGAGTATTCCATTTTCTCAGCATGCTTACTTTCTCCATTCGCATATTCCGGTTGAGGCCTTTACTTTCCTCCCTTTTATGTTTTGGTTGCCACAAATTGTCCCTGTTGATCTGGTCGAATAGCTTCCTTCGGTATTTCTTGTAGTGCTTGTCATGTGTTAGAAAATTCCCTCAGCTTCTGTATGTCTGGAAAGGTCTTTATTCCTCCTTCATACCGAAAAGATACCGTTACTGCATATATTATTCTTGTCTCATAATTTCTCTCTGTCTATTGTTTGCATATTTGGTTCCACTCCCTCCTGACTTGTAGGTTACCGTCTTCTTTTTCCTGGCTTCCTTGAGGATTCTTTTTTGTCATTGATTTTTGACAGCTTCAATACAATGTGCATTGGAGAAGGCCTGTTGGAGTTGAGGTCATTAGATGTTCTATTTGTTTCTTGAATTCAAGGATCCAGTTCTTTCCACAAGTTTGGGAAGTTCTTATCGACTGTTTGTTTGAATATATTCTCTGTTCCCTTCTCTCTTTCTTCCCCTTCTGGTATGCCCATTATTCTTATATTGCTCTTTCTGATGGAGTCACAAAGTTCTTGTAGTCTCACGTCTCAGGTCTCTTTCTCCTTCCATCGTGTCATTTCCAGATTTCTAGCTTCGATGTCACTGATTCTTTCCTCCACCTGGTCAACTCTACTACCTAAACTGTCTCTTTCATTCGTCATTTCTTTTGATTATGTTTCTGAGTTCATTAAACTGCCTGTCTGTGTTTTCTTGCATCTCGTTGAGTTTTTCAAGAACTGCAGTCTTGACTTCTCTGTCATTTAAGTCACATATTTCCATATCTTTAAGTTTATTTTCTGGAGACTTTTCATTTTCTTTCTGAGCTGTCTTGTTGCTTTGGTTATTCATGGCAATTGATGATTTATTATGTGTCTTCCTAGACATCTACAGGAGTGAGTTCTGCAACAGGTTGATAGAAAGAGGTCTTTCTTTTGTTTTCCAGACGGTGTTGGAATAATGTTTTATTTTCTCTCCGACTGCAGCCTTTTATTGTCTCTCACACTGTAGTGTTATGTTTCCTCTGCACTATTCCGGCTTCTCACATAGTGGTGGGATTCCCTGGAAGGCGGGCGTTTCCTCTGTGAACAGTTCACTGGGGTCATAAGGCACTGCCTCCGTGGGGGGATGTGGGGAACTTCTGAAGTTCCAAAGCTCTTTCTGCACCAGATTCAGAGCCCGTGCATTTCAGCAGTTGTGTTCACTCCTGCAGGGATCTGCCCAGATAGGTGGGGACAGGGGTGGGGTGGGTTGTGAAAGGTGGCCCAGAGCAATGGCGGTGACGACCACCTCAGCCAGTCCTGTTTCCACAGCTCCCTGCCCTTTGCTGGAAGTACTTGGGCTGTGAGTCCTTGACTGCCAACCACAGTTCTCTGAACTGCAAATATTCTGTTCGTTTGATCTGACACTGCTACTGTTCTGCTTCTAGCACTGGACAAGTGGGACGGGGCGAGCTCTGGGAGGGTAGGGAGGAAGCAGCTAGTCTCTGTGCCTAAGGCTTCCATTCTTTACTCGGCAGTGAGGGCTTAAACCACTGTTTTCAGCCTTCTTCCCTCAGTCTTTGCTCTGACGTCCCTGCCGTTAGCAGTGGGTTCAGCTGTGTTGTATGCTGTCCCCTCAGCCCTGTGGGCCATAATCAGAGCCCTAGCAGTCCAAGTTCTTCCCACTCCTGCAGCTGCACTAGTTCCGGGATGAAGGGAGCTCGGAGCACCGAGCTAGGTCTGCGTCCTGAGCCTACACGGCCCCGTGTGCCCACTTCTCCCCTCCCTCCTCCACCGCTCGAGCAATTTGTCCACCTTTAGGCTATTGCAGTAGTGCGGCCCTTAGTCTCGCCGGTCTTCTGCGCAGGGAGTCCTTTGTGAAATTATAGTTGTTCAACTTGTTGTAAATTCCAGGGAAGATTTCAAAAGGCTCACCTCACACTGCCGTTTTTACGATGTCACTGTTTCTTTTTTCCCCTTCACTTTAGGAAGTATTGAACATGGGGAATGAAAAAAAGAAGAGGCTGGGAAATATAGAGTGATAGTAAAATTTTATTGGGAGGTTTCCCACAGTGATGGAGATATGCAATTTGGTTAAGGGTAAGGAATCTTACTGTGATTTTACATTACATCAGTGGGACTTTTAGAATACTCGTGCGTACACGAAATCTGTAATGGATTCATTTACTTATTGTAATAGTCATGAAATCTTCCTGGTACATTTCAATTTTAAAACTATGTGGCATATAATATATAGTTCTATTTTATTACACTTTGTATTTTGGTATCATATAGTTGGTAGGCGTGAGTGTTTTCTCTATACTTTTTTCTTTTTCTTTTTTTTTCAGTTATATTCAACTGACATTCAATATTATTTTATATTAGTTGCAGGTATCCTGGGTTCATCATTTTGACTTAAACAATGGTAATTTTGAAAATTGAGAATTCAAGTTCTCTATCTCAAAACCCGTATTACGAACGGATTCCACTATGTCCTCAATCAGTACATTATGAATATATTTAAATGTCTTCATCTAATTGAAGAGTACATGTTTTGCATAAAATAATAACCAGTTTTAGAAGCAGAGATTCTTAAACCATATGGTGAAATGTCAAATTTCAGAAAGTTTTTAGTTTTCTTTATAAATGTAAAATGTTTCATTTCCGTTACAGTTGACATTCAATATGATGTCAGCCTCAGGTGTACAGCATAGTGGTTAGGCATTTATATAATGTGTAAACTGGTGCTCCGATTAGTGTGGAATCCCTGACACCATACTTAGTTATTACAATGTTATTTCCTGTATTCTGTGTGCTGTCCTTGACAGCTACATGACTGTTTTATAACTGCCAGTGTGTACTTCTTAATCCTTTTACCTTTTCAAGCATCCCCCAACACTCCTCGAATCATGCCAGGATCAGTTAGTTCTCTGCATCTATGAGTTTGTTTCTCTTTTCTACGTTTATTTATTTTTTTTACGTATCACCAATAAGTGAAATCATGTGGTGTTTGTGTTTCTCTATCTGACTTATTTCACTTGGAAAAATACCCTCTAGGTCCACCCACGTTGTCATAAATGGTAAGATTTTATTCTTTGTTACAGCCAAGTCGTATTTTGTTGTATCTATGTACCACTTCTTCTTTATACAAGATGATGGATACTTCGGTTGCTTCCTTATCTGGATTAATGTAAATAATGTGTCAACGACCATAGAAATGCATATGTCTTCTCAAATGAGTGTTTTGGATTTCTGTGGAGGAAAACCCAACGTGGGATTGCTTCCCCACATGGTAGTTCTATTTTTAAAGTTTTGAGGAACTTACATATTGTTTCCATTGCGGCTGGCCGGATTTACAGTCTCAGCAACAGTGCACAAGGGCTCCGTTTTCTTCACATCCTCACCAACACTTGTTATTTGTTGAATTATTGATGATGGCCATTTTGATAGGTGTGAGGTGATAGCTCATTGTGCTTTTAATTTGCATTGCTCTAATGATTAGTGACGCTGAGAATCTTTTCTTATGTCTCTTGGCTATCTGTGTGACCCCTTTGGAGAAAAGTCTATTCAAGTGCTCTTCTCATTTTGTAATTGCATTGTTTGTCTTTTGGTGCCGAGCTTTATGACTTCCTTATATATTCTTGATATCAACCCTTTCTCAGATATATCATTGGCAAATATCTTCTCCATTCATCCGGTCGTGATTTCATATTGTAAATGGTTTCCTTTGCTGTGCAAAAATTTTTTAGTTTGATGTCATATATATATGGGTCTTGTATTCTTAACTATTCAGCCACCTTATGTCTTGACTGGAGCATTTAACTTATTTACATTTGCACTAACTATTTGTAGGTATGTAGATATTGCCATTTTATTATTAGTATTTCGTCTCCTCCTCCTCCTCCTCGTTCTGCTTCTGTTTTTTCTTCTTCTTCTTCAAGTTGTGGTTTTACATTTCTTGTAATACTGGTTTGCTGGTGCTCAACTGCATTACCCTCTTTTTCTTGGCAAGTTCTTTACGTCTCCTTTGATTCTAAATGAGAGCCTTGCTGGATACAGTAATCTTGGTTGTCGATTATAGCTTTTCATCACTTTCACTATTTCTTGCCAATCCCTTCTGACCTGCAAATTTTCTGTTGAGAGATCACCTGACAGCCTTATGGACGCTCCCTTGTTCATAACTAACTGCTCTTTTCTTGTCGGTTTTAATATTCTCTGTGCGTCTTTCCCCTTTGGCATTTTAATTATGATATGTCTTGGTGTGGGCACATTTAGGTTCATTTTGTTTGGAACGCTCTGTATTTCCTAGGCTTGTGTGTCTATTTCCTTCTCAGGTTGGGGAAGGTTTCTGTCACTATTTATTACAAGAGGAGTTCAATTCCTTGATCTCTCTTCTTCTGATAGATTTACAAATGTTACTACATTTGATGTTGTACGAGAGGTCTCTTAAAGGATTCTCTGTCTTTATTTTATTTTGCTTATTATTCATTTTTTTCTTTTTGTGTTCTATTTGGGTGCTTTCTGCTACCATTTCTTCCAAATCACTGATTTGAACCTCTACTTCACCAAATGTGGTGCTGATTCCATCTATAAATTATTCATTTCAGACTTTTTTTAAATGATTTGTATGTCTTCTTTATGTATGCTGTCTCTTTGTTGAAGTTTTACTGAGTCTATCTATTCTTCCCCTAATTTCATTGAGCATCCTCATAACTAGTATTTTGAGCTGTGTATCTCATAGATTATTTGTCTCCATTTGGTTTATTTCTTTTTCTGGAGATTTTTCCTGGTTTTCCATTACATAAACGTTTCTTTCTCTCTTCTTTTTTCACTGCCTCTCTGTGTTTGTTTCTATGTATTATGTAGATCTGCTAATGCCCCTCATCTTGGCAGCATTGGCTCATATAACAGGTGTCCTGTGGGTCCAGTGGTACAGTCTCCCTGGTCACCTTAGCCAGGTTCTCCAGAAGCTCGTGTGGGTGGTGTGTGCCCTCCTGTTGTACTTGAGCCTTGATTGTTGTTGGCGCATCAGTGTGTGGAATTGACCCTCAGGACGACTGGCTGTGACTACAGTAGATGAGCTGATGTGTGTGGGCTGACGTCACAGAGTGGGATCGGCTGTAGCAGGGCTCCGGTGTCTGCTCAGTCCATGGCTTGGGCGTGCCATTTGTGGAGCTAATTGGGTGTCGTTCTGGTGTTGCTGAAGCTGATCACCAGGTGTGTTGGATTTGGGGCCTCTTGGGAGGGGCTGTGGGGCAGGCCCGGGTCAGCTGCTGCTTGTGCCCAACCCGGAGCCGCCTAGTAGAAGCCAGAAAGTGACCTACTCTTGGTAGCTGCCTTTGTGGGTTTGGAGGCCCCTGGGAGAGGCTATGCTGTGACGCAAGACAGGATGATGCATAGGATACTGGAAAGAAACGGAGGTCCTCAATAGCATAAGTTGCGGCCTTATTGACTGTCTTAAAACAGAATTGTGATGATGCAACACCTCTGCTTACTGGGTGACTCCCCAGTATGTGAGGGTAAAATTCATATGCTAGCATGACACGTGCCTTCTTTGATTTGGTTCTGAAACGGCAGCGGTATCTCCATCCCATTCTCAGTGTTCCAGGCTTACCCCATCCCTTTGCGGCCCTCACTTGCAACATGTTGTTTCATCCTCAGGCTTTTGCTCCCTCTGCCCTTCTGGAATCCCCTTCATGGTTTCTGTCAGCACCTCGTATATCTTTCAAGATGCAGCCCTATCTTTGCCGCATCTGCTGAGCTTCCCTGGTACAACTGATTGTTGTCTCTTTTATGATCTAACTGTACTTTATTCACTTCAGGTGTACAAGTAGCGAGCGGTACTTTTCTGTTCTTGTTGTTTTTATTTATTATATCTACCCCTACTAGAGTATAGGACCAAGTCTTTCATTTATATTCCCAGCTTCCACTGGGTCTACGCCTATGATATGATGGCTACAGTAAAGTTTTGTTGTCTTACTGACTGATGATTGAGTGAGTGAACGAGTAAATGAATATGATGTTTTCTGGAGTTGGGTTTTTGTTGTTGATTTTTACTTGTAGTAATAGAAGTACAGTGTAATGATGAGCTAATGTGAGGTGACAGCTGTGGAAAGATATAAGAAAGGTGTGATCTTCTGATATAGGCAACTGCTACCTACTGGTATAGACACTGTCCTTGCAGAGTAGCACAGATTAGAATCCTGGATGGTCAGTTACTAGCTATGGGGTCTTGGGGAAACTTCTTTTTAAGCTGTCGGATGTAAGTGGCCTCATTCGTCATAATGGTGCTAATGCCTACCTTTCAGGTATGTGGAATGCACAAATATGGTAACAAATGTGAAAACACTTCGTAAACTGTAAAGGGAGCTATAGAATGTAAAACACCATGATCACAGTGGGATGTAGTGACTTACTAAATATCGGGACAATTTTTGTAAACCTGTAGGACAATCAAATGGCAATACTGTCAAGAACAGAAAGGAAAAGTTAGATGGGCCATGTGGATTTCTAATCTTAGGGATGTTAAGTTGCAGGAGACTATGATTGGCGATACACTATAGATGTGTACCGTTTTGGTACTTGAGGCTTTGTTGGTGCGATCTCAATGTTTCGACCTGAAGTAAATGTCTGTGTTGGATACCAACTGTGTGCTGGGCAGATAGACAGTGAATGGAGAAGTTCGGGGCTTCAGCTGTAGCTTTAGAAGCAGAAATACAAGTTAACAAGAGTCCGTTATAAGTCACTATGAGTGCTTCATTTAAAGAGAATGGAGAATGCTGGGGGGAGGGACATGGTTGTAGTTGGAATAGGAGTGGGAGTGGAATTTCGGTGGTCAGGAAAGATCTTTCTGAGTGTGACAAAAACTGCCAAGTGAAGCATGAGAAGGAGCCAGTCGTGTGAATATCTAGGAGCAAAACCTGCTGGACAGAGACAATACTGGATCGCATCTGTTCATCATTTTATTCTAATGTCTTGGAATGGCCACCAAGCAGGAAGTGGGGTAACCATCATCAAACTGTTTTCACATTTGTCGTTTTGGGTGGAAAACAAATGAAATTTGGATAGTAAGTACCCGGGACATTTTAGTTGGTTAATAAATAAATGTTCTTATTTAGCCTGATTAGAAATTATTATACTTTTTTGAAAATTTGCATAATTATATATAATATTTTTCCTATGATTTATTAAAACAAAATTTAATGAAAAGATTTTCTTATCACTTCGCTATGTTATTCCATCATTTTTCCTATCAAAATTTTTATCAAACTAGAGTTCGGTTTTTCTAAGCTCTTGCTGACCTACATGAAGCGGGTTCTAAAATGTTTTGTTTAGACTCAACAGGACATACACCAAGGTTTCTTACCATATCAAGCAAGTAGCTTGTTTTAACACTAAAAAAAAAAAAAAAAAAAGAATGTGTCATTAGAAATATTTCAATGGTATATGAAGTAGACTTTTCAAGGTGTTAGGTCAGTGCAAAAGTAATCGCGGTTTAAAAGGTTAAAAAAAATGCACAAACTGCAATATAATTTATACCAACCTAATATTTGCTTAATACCTATTTTTCAAAAAGTCATTTTCTTGGAGGTTATAACGTTAATATTGTTATCCTGAATTGTTAACTAGAGATTGCATGAAATGTCCAATAGTTACTAATCATCTTGTTTCCTAACCCCTTCAGCCGACAATTGAAGAGAAAGATCCTGTTCCTGACGAAGCTGTAGGAATGGACGAAGTGCAACCCTTCAGACCAGGTACACTTTGTAACACCAATTTAATTTTGGGAAGGAGTACGCGAGGACTTTTGGCATGAGTGCAGTCTTCTCTTCCTCATTCCTTTTTTTTTGTTACAAATTTAATTGAAGGATTTGACATAAATAACATGATGTCACTGTTGGTATCGATGTTTGACAAAAGGTATTTACAGGAATAAGAAAATGAGATTTAAAAACTGTGACTCCACTAAGCTGTTCCTCCATTTGTTCGGTACCCTAAATGTCCCAGTGTGGAATCCCGGTACTTAATAGTGGTTACCAGAGGTCAATTATCACACTGGAAGATATTCCCAGTGTTTTCAAATGGTTATTTGAATTTTTATGTTTACCCAAGTAAGCCTCAATTGCTACCATGTCAATTGTTTCTTAACTTTACTTCTCCTCTTAGTGTTTTAACACTGATGGTCTTAAGACATCCAGATATTCTACCGAGCAAACACTGGCTGTGTGTGTACGTGCGCCTATGGTGTCTTCGATTATTAAAAATGGGAGAAGTAATTAATGTTAATGAGTATTTGACAGACACAATCTTTGCAAACAGGAATTCTGAAGCTTTTGTGCCTTGGGATGCTTTGATGCTATTAAAAATTTTTGAGAATTCCAAAGAACATTTTTAAGTCAGTAGTCTCCATAGATAGTTACAATCTTAGAAATAAAAACCGAACAAATTAAAATACGAGCACACACAGGCATGCATTCCTTGAGCCATTAGAGCTACGAGCCAGTCACCATCAGACCTATGATGTTACCATCAGAGCTGTGATATCACGGCTGTGGAGAACTCTACTGTACACTTAGAAGAGAATGAGAGTGAAAATAGCAAATGACAGTCAGTGTTTCTGTGAAAATAGTTTTGACCTTTTCGGGCCCCTCGACTGACAGACTTTGGGACTTCACACATTCTCACATGACATTGGAAACCACTATTTTAAATGATGTACGAGCTTCCAGGATGTGAAGTGATAAGAGGCTTTAAAGCTTCACTTCTACAGTTGTGGTTTTCTTTCACTTGTCTTAAACGTTTAAGCTGAGATTTTGTTTAAAAAGCAAAAGGATTCTTTTGCTGTGCAGAAGCTTTTAAGTTTCATATAGTCCCATTCGTTTATTTTAGCTTTTACTTCCATTGCCTTTGGAGTCAAGTTCATAAAATGCTCTTTAAACCCAAGGTCCATAAATTTAGTACCTATGTTTTCTTCTATGCAGTTTATTGTGTCAGGTCTTATGCTTAAGTCTTTGATCCATTTTGAATTAACTTTGGTACATGGTGACAAATAGCAGTCCAGTTTCATTCTACTTATAGACACAGATAATAGTTTAGTGGTTGCCAGAGGGTAAGGGGGGTGGGGGGTGGGGGGTGGGAGAAGAGGGTAAGGGAGATCAAATATATGGTGATGGAAGGAGAACTGACTCTGGGTGATGAATACACAATGGGATTTATAGATGATGTAATACAGAATTGTACACCTGAAATCTATGTAATTTTACTAACAATTGTCACCCCAATAAATTTAATAAAATTAAATTAAAAAAAAAAAAAAGATAAAAAGCAAAAGGAAAATATTCGTTTTCTGTCTCATGGTGCCCTGTACTCTTTGGAGCTAACATGGACCTAGTTTGATCATATTTTTACTTGGAAACAATAAGGTCACCCAAGTCTGTCATTTGTCATTTGAATTTCAATTATCTAAAGCTTACAAAATGAATTCTGAAGATATTGAAGCATTTAGAAAAGACCATTTTCTTGTAATAAGTAGCTTCTTCTTTGAAATAGTATGATTCATTAAAAGTTGTTTTAAACCCATGTTTGTCACGCATATTTAAACGTCAGCGATTAGACATAACTTTTGATATTGACAAAAAAATTCACACCCCACACCATTTTAACTATTGAGAAGGAAAGCTTTAATCGGGAACACATTATATAACAGAAATTGCTGAGTGACAATAGTTAATTAAACTTACCTATGTGAATGGCAAGTATAAGACACCTAAAATAACATGTACTCTGAAGGAGTAGTGTGTTTGGGAGAAAGAGGGTGTGGGGCTGCTTCTCTGAAGAAGGAAGTTTTACACGATGGTCGACTTTGTGTTATTTTTACCTCCTAATAAATGAAAACTGTATTTTCAGATTCTTCCAGCTGGAATGCTACTTCTTTGACTTTCAATCATGGAACTTCTCAAAGATCCGGGGATTCGAAATTTGGTGATAAACGGCCATTTGCCACACACTCAAGGAGCAAACCTCTGTCAGCATCCACAGAGTTTGGACAGATGACCGTAATAGACAAACGAAAGACTCAGATTGGAGGTGTGTTTTTCTTACGTACTTCTACGCTCCATGAATTGCGTGAATCATAGCTACAAGAAAACAGAGAAAGCAAAGAAGGAAATGAAAAAACAAAGAGTTCAACCCTAGCCTACCTCTGTGTAGGTTGATCGTAGTTCTGAATTTCCCACAGTCATTTTGTAGCAAAATGTGCTTTATCTTTACTCTGTTTAGGCAAGTTACAGCCAAATAGAATACCTTTTAGCGAGACATTAGCTTTCTTCCTCAATCTCAGTAACATAAGGAAATAAGAAAGGGAATAAGGAGAAAGTGTGGTTCCATTTAGACTAGTATTTAGCATACACTGGGGAGTGTATATGCATACATACACACATATATAGGTACATAAATATATGTGTATATATATACATATATATATATATATATATGTATATATATATATATATATATATGTCTGTGTATGTGTGTATGTGTACGTATATACCTGAATATATAAATAAAATATATATATGTATGTATAGATATATAGATATATAGATATGTATTTATATACACACACACACACAAATATATAGCAGGGGAAGTAAAAGTTCTTTATGTATTAATTGCCCACCACTTGTATCATTAATATTCATTCTACTATAGTCTTCAGGGGTTGTCCCAAAGAAATGTTTTTACATCACTTCAATCTGCGCTTTCAAAGTTCTGCGTTTTTCTGTTGTGTATTTACACTTTATTTCAATTTTTTCTTTAACAGTGGATGAGTGTTCTAAATGCAACCCTGCGAGCAGGTAGGATTTTATGGATTTCTATAATTGCATGTTAACTAAGAGACTTCAGAGAGAAGCCAGTAAGCTTTAATGAGTGTTCTGCTCTGGAATAGACCCTATACTGTGTGCCTAACATTGGTTCTCTCAGGTCATCAGCACAGTAACTTTGCAAAGTAGCTGTGCTGTTCGGCCTAGTTTTTATTCATTAGACATGTGTGGTTCCGGGAGGTGGATTAATTGACCCCTGGTACCATAGTTACCAAGTGGCTGACCCGTGATGTGACCTTCAGCCTGCTTGGCTTCCCAAGTCCCTTCTCTTGTCCCTCAGCCTGTACTGAGAAGTGCCTGGACGGGTCTGGATTCAAGGTTCAGGTGCAAGTCAGGTGGACTCAGAGAGTCCCGTTTAGTGACGTGTTAACACTGATTGAGAAGTGTCCTCCCAAGCCCAGTGAGCGCAAGCTCTTGTGTTAATGTACTCCACAATTGCAGCAGTCACGAGAACCTTGTTTTCACCATCAGTGTTTAAGGCAGATCTCAGTTCGCTGTGGCCACAGAACCACAGGTTGTGCATAAGCAAGACCTAATCAGGCAAGTGTTTTCAGGTATAATGCGATGTAGCCTTCTTGGGACGAATCGTTGTTCTGTAAGTGAAGAACATCTATGTATAGATCATGTTGTGTTAATGCAGCACATATTCAGAGATATTTCTTATTGATTTCTCTACTCACTAACTCCACAGCCTGTGTTTTCCTCCTGGCTGGTACCTTTCCCTTGTCCAAGGAAGTTTTTTTCTTTTTTTCCAGAGTCTTTCTTCCTTCTTCCATGACTTTTCTTGATTTTTTACCATTGTCTCTGCTTTTTGGGGGGTTTTTGTTGCTGTTCTGTTACTGTTTTCCACTTCTGCCAGCTAAGTGTTCTCCATGTTTCTAGACAGAATCAAAAGTCCATAGAATTCCAGGTGTTGAAGGGATGTTAGCAATTAATTATTCAAAACACCCCCTGGTACTTCATATTGCCATTAATGTTTTGGTCAAGTGGTTGATCACATGAGGAGTATTAATTCCAAGAGATTAAAGTGACTTAGTTGATGCAGTGAGTAATGAAATGAGATTAAGTGTAGGTTTCTAAGCCCTGTACACTTCCTTCTTTATCATCCTATGGCTGAGTGTTTTAATTATGGAAAGGTCTAGTGACTGCAGTGGAAGAGGATAAAAATGGAATTAGCAGGGGAATCCAAGTTTCAATAGGACCAACACTGGGATGGAGTAGGAGTAAGGCTTTTAGAATAGAGATCAGAGATCAGATAAGGGAAAAGAGATCAGAATACTAGGGTATGACAAGATAAAGAGAAATTACAAGAAAGAAGGAAAGAGGATGTTGGTAGTTGTCTAAAAAAGCAGATTAAAGTAAGGGGTTCTAGGGTGTCCTGAACAGGTTGCTGCTTTTTTGTTTGCTGACTTGGAGGAACCAGCATTCTTTAAGATTTGTATGAAAACATATTAAACCTTTGAGCCTCTGGAAACATTCTCTTTATAGCAAGTAGGAATATGGTATCATCCACCAGCACCCGAAATTACAGAGCGGGTCCCCTCGAGTCCAAAGGCACTGCAGATTGCTGAACTCTATAGACCCATGGCCCACCGCAGGTGTTTCGTCACCTCCACCTCTTTTCCCGACGTGCTGATGTCCTTCCCATGGATATGGAGGGTTGGGCAGAGGGAGGACTAATTGTGAAAACAGTAATGGAGTTGGGTCGGTGGTAACATGCCTGTGTTAGGAGTGGATGACCGAGCTCCACTTAGCTTATTTTCCAGGAACAGGGAAATGGAGAACTCCTAGTGTGGGTCATTTGAGCCCATCCATGTTTCAGGAGTCTGTGCTTTCGTAGGCTGAAGTTTTCAAGGTTGGAGATTGCCAGGGAGCTGTGAGGACAAGTGGTCTGGGAGTGGGGAGGCTAAGAACATACATATTTGTTCTTTGACTTTTGTACGTGTGACTTGCAAACATTTCACACATTTCAGGGAACTGACTGTACTGTTTCTGGGTGAAAGGAAGGAATGGGGTAAGTTTAGTATGTGCATCCTATGTTAAAGAAGTAAGACTGCCATTTTTGACTCACACAGATTAATCTTTGAACCAGGGACAGACCATGAAGAAGGGTCAGTGTATCTTTCTACCTTGATTTAGGTCACTGGTTTTGTCCCAGTTCAGGTTCCATTTATGTCTGCTATTAATTGAGTTTTGAATTCAGCCTTCAGGACTTTTGGTGAAAACAACATACTCTCAGGTGTTGCCAACATATTGGCTGTCATTCTTTGTTACGGAAACTTAGCGTGTATCTTCATTAAATATTGCATGAGTTGGGAGTGGTGGAGGCAGAAATAGGTAGCTAATAGCTTTTCTAGCACATCATCTAATTTTTTATTATATCAAGAGACTTTATTTCAAATGCAGATAGCTGACCTTTTACTCCTTTTGTTGTTGTTGTTGCTTTTGTCAAGAAATGAATTCACTTGTTTTTGTTATCTTTACCCTAAAGTCTTTCCCGCGAAACTGGCAATAATGATTCATGGCCTATATCAGAGGAATGGCTCGTGGATGTTGATACCAAGGTAAAAGGCTCCTGTGTGAAATTAACTGTTTTGCTCTGAATTTAGTTTTGTGTATCACTGACTTGTAAAATTTTGTTGTCGTCTACCTATCATTGTTCCAATTTTGTCATGGAAAATTCCTCAGCATGAACCATTTTAAACATATGACCCTTTGATGCTGCATTGTTTTGTTGTTGTTTTTTTAACTTCAGTAAGTATCGAAGATGGTGGCTGAGAAAAAGAAGGGCTGGGAAATGTATAGTGATAGTAAAATTCGATAGGGAGTTTTCCCACAGTGACGGAGCTATGCAATTTGGGTAACGGTAAGGATTCTTAATGTGACTTTTACGTTATACCAGCATGACTTTTATCATACTCGTGCCTAAATGAAATCTTTGATGGATTCACATACTCATTTTAATGGTCATGAAATCTTCCTGGTACCTTTCAGTTTTAAAACTAGATAGCATATGACATATAGTTTTATTTTATTACACTTTGTATGTTGGTATGGTATACTTGTTAGGAAGGAATGTTTTCTCCATTTTTTTTGTTTTTTTCACTTACATTCCGTTGACATTCCATATTATTTTATATTAGTTTCCGGTATACTATGTTCATCATTTAGACTAAAATAGTAGTAGAATTTTTGAAAGTTTAGAATTCACGTTCTCTATCTCAAAACCCGTATTACAAAGGGATTCCACTGTGTTCTCAATCATTGTTTTGTGAATATATTTACATGTCTTCATCTAATTGAAGAGTAAATGTTTTGCATAAAATAATAACCAATTTGAAATGCAGAGATTCTTTTTTCTTTTTTTTCTTGTTTGGGGTTTTAATGGCCTGTGTGATTACATGGTATTTGATAACGTGGGCTCCTGGGCCCATATAAGCAAGAGCAACACAGATTTTCTTTCAACTGATATTCTGACATACTGCATCGTGAAATCAACACTTGTTGAGTACCTATTCTGTAACAAGCACGATCTCATTTACTTCTCAGAATAGCCTTGGCAAGGAAGGGAATCCTCATCTTCAGAGATAAGGAAGTGGAGACCAAGTCAGTCTAGGTAGCATGTGTTGCAGTAGCCAGGGAGAAGGTTGAGGGTTTGATCCAAATGCACTTGGCTCCAAAGCTGATGATGCTCTCGTCTGTTCCCTATAAAAACATGTCCGTGAGATTCTATGCCCATTGTCCATGATGCATTGACCAAAGTAAAGAAAGGATCCGTGTCTGCAAAAGACAGGATGCTTTCTTTACTCTGGTCAAAAGCAGAGATTCTTAAAAACGAAATAATTAAATGTCAAATTTCAGAATGTTTTTAGTTTTGTTTTTTAAATGTAAAGTTTTTCTTTTTTTTTCAATTTATTGGGGTGACAATTGTTAGTAAAATTACATAGATTTCAGGTGTACAATTCTAGATTACATCATCTATAAATCCCATTTTGTGTTCACCACCCAGAGTCAGTTCTCCTTCCATCACCATATATTTGATCCCCCTTACCCTCATCTCCCACCCCCACCCCCCTTACCCTCTGGTAACCACTAAACTATTGTCTGTGTATATGAGTTTCTGTTTCTCATTTGTTTATCTTGTTCTTTTGTTGTTTTTGATTTATATACCACATATCAGTGAAATCATATGGTTGTCTGCTTTTTCTGTCTGAATTATTTCGCTCAGCATTACACTCTCAAGATCCATCCATGTTGTCACAAATGTTCCTATATCATCTTTTCTTATGCCGAATAGTATTCCATTTTGTATATATACCACAACTTCTTTATGCGTTTATCTATCGAAGGACATTTTGGTTGTTTCCATGTCTTGGCCACCGTAAGCAAAGCTGCAATGAACATTGGAGCACACGTGTCTTTATGTATAAATGTTTTCAGATTATTTGCGTGGATACCCAGGAGAGGGATTGCTGGGTCATATGGCAATTCTATTCGTAATTTTTTGAGGAACCTCCACACTGCCTTCCATAACGGCTGCACCAGTCTGCATTCCCACCAGTTGGAGAGGCTGTGGAGAAAATAAATGTAAAATGTTTCATTTCTGTTACAGTTGACATTCAATATGATGTCAGCCTCAGGTGTACAGCATAGTGGTTAGGCATTTATATAATGCATATACTGGTACCCCGATTAGTGTGGTATCCCTGATACCATATTTAGTTATTACAATGTTATTTACTGTATTCTTTGCGCTGTACTTGACATCTTCATGACAGTTTTAGAACTCCCAATTTGTACTTCTTTCCTTAATCCTTTAACTTTTCAAGCATTCCCCCAACAATTCTCGAACCTGGCAACGATCAGTTCGTTCTCTGCACCTATGAATTTGTTTCCCATTTCTATGTTCATTTATTTTTTTTTCATATCACCAATAAGTGAATTCAGGTGTGTTTTTCTCTTTGTCTGACTTTTTTCACTTAGAATAATACCCTCTAGGTCCACACACTTTGTCACAAACGGTAAGTATTTATTCTTCGTTACAGACAAGTAGCATTTTGTTATATATATGTCCCACTGCTTCTTTATCCAAGACGATGGATCCTTTGGTTACTTTGTTATCTGGACTATTGAAAATAATGTGGCAACGACCATAGACATGCATATTGCTTTTCAAATTAGTGTTTTGATTTCTGTGGAGGAAAACCCAGAAGTGGGACTGCTGTGCCACGTGGTAGTTCTGTTTTTAAATTTTTGAGGAACTTCCATGTTCTTTTCCATTGTGTCTGGTCGGATTTGCAGTCTCACCAACAGTGCACGAGGACTCTGTTTTTTTTCACATCCTCACCGACACCTGTTGCTTGTTGATTCATGGATGATGACCATTCTGACAGTTGTGAGGTCGTATTTCATAGCGTTTTTAATTTGCATTGCTCTGATGATTAGTGACACTGAGCATGTTTTCGTATGTCTCTTGGCTATCTGTGTGACCTCTCTGGAGAAAAGTCTATTCAGGTACTCTTCTCGTTTTGTAATGGCATTGTTTGTCTTTTGGTGTTAAGATTTATGATTTCCTTATGTGTTTTGGATGTCAACCCTTCATCAAATATATCCTTGACAAATATCTTCTCCGTTCATCCGGTCGTGACTGCATGTTGTTGTTGGTTTCCTTTGCCGTGCAGAAATTTTGTAGTTTGATTGTCGTGTATATGG
The DNA here is from genome assembly GCF_057876585.1 of Rhinolophus sinicus. Taxonomy (NCBI): domain Eukaryota; kingdom Metazoa; phylum Chordata; class Mammalia; order Chiroptera; family Rhinolophidae; genus Rhinolophus; species Rhinolophus sinicus. Next base: position 113,007,339 of record NC_142501.1, on the reverse strand, counting down.
GTCTTGTATTCTTAACCATTCAGCTACCTTATGTCTTTTCTGGAGCATTTAATCTATTTCCATTTAAAGTAATTATTTGTAGGTATGTAGTTCTTGGCATTTTATTGTTCATTTTCCTTCTCCTCTTCCTGCTCTTCCTCCTGCTCTTTTTCCTCCTCCTCCTCCTCCTCCTCCTCCTCCTCCTCCTCCTCCTCCTCCTCTTCCTCCTCCTCCTCCTCCTCCTCCTCCTCCTCCTCTTCCTCTTCCTCCTCCTTCTCCTCCTCCTCCTCCTCCTCCTCTTCCTCCTCTTCCTCCTCCTCCTCCTCCTCCTCTTCCTCCTCCTCCTCCTCTTCCTCCTCTTCCTCCTCCTCCTCCTCCTCCTCCTCCTCCTCTTCCTCCTCCTCCTCCTCCTCCTCCTCCTCCTCCTCTTCCTCCTCTTCCTCCTCCTCCTCCTCCTCCTCCTCCTCTTCCTCCTCTTCCTCCCCCTCCTCCTCCTCCTCCTCCTCCTCCTCTTCCTCCTCTTCCTCCTCCTCCTCCTCCTCCTCCTCCTCTTCCTCCTCTTCCTCCTCCTCCTCCTTCTTTTTCTTCTAGTCGTGGTCTTACATTTCTTGTGCTAGTGGTTTGCTGGTGCTGAACTGCATCACCTTCTTTTTCTCTGGCAAACTCTTCACCTCTCATTTGATTCTAAATGAGAGCCTTGCTGGATACAGTCATCTGGGTTGCACATTATTGCATTTCATCACATTTCAATATTTCTTGCCCATTCCTCTGGCCTCAGATTTACTGTTAAGTGATCACCTGCCAGTCTTATGCGAGCTCCCTTGTATGTAACTAAGTGCTTTTCTCTTGCTGGTTTTAATATTCTCTCTGTGTCTTTCCCCTTTGGCGTTTTAATTATGGTATGTCTTGGTGTGGGCCTGTTCGGCTTTCTTTTGTTTGGAACGCTCTGTGTTTCCTACGCTTGTGTTTCCTTCAACAGGTTAGGGAAGATTTCCGTCATTATTTATTCAAATAGGTTTTCAATTCCTTTCTCTCTCTTCTCTTTTTGATAGCCCTACAAGTGTTGTTACACTTTATCTTGTCCAAGAAGTCCCTTATAGTATTCTCTCTCTCTCTATCTTTTTATTTTTTATTCATAATCATTTTTCATTTCTTTTTTTCTGTTCTGATTGGGTGTTTTCTGCTACCTTGTCTTCCAAATCACTGATTTGATCCTCTGCCTCAACCAAGTCTGGTGCTGATTCCATCTATTGATTACTCATTTCAGATGTTGTATTTTTCATATTTGACTCTTGTTAATGATTTCTATGTCCACTTTTTATGTTTGCTGTCTCTGTTGAAGTGTTACAGCGTTTATCTATTTTTCGCCAAAGTTCATTGAGCATCCTTAGAAGTAGTGTTTTGAACTCTGTATCTGGTAGATTGCCTGTGTCCATTTGGTTTACCTCTTTTTCTAGAGTTTTGTCCTGTTCTTTCATTAGGGAAATGTTTCTTTCTCTCTTCTTTTCTCACTGCCTCTCTGTGTTTGTTTCTATGTACTATGTAGATCTGCTAATTCTCCTCATCTTGGCAGCATTGGCTCATATAACAGGTGTCCTGTGTGTCGGGTGGTACAACCTCCCTGGTCACTGGAGCCAGGAGTTCCAGAAGCTCGTGTGGGTGGTGTGTGCCCTCCTGTTGTACTTGAGCCATATTGCTGTTGGCGCATCAGTGTGTGGAATGGACGCTCAGGACGACTGGCTGTGACTACAGTAGATGAGCTGATGTGTGTGGGCTGACGTCACAGAGTGGGATCGGCTGTAGCAGGGCTCCGGTGTCTGCTCAGTCCATGGCTTGGGCGTGCCATTTGTGGAGCTAATTGGGTGTCGTTCTGGTGTTGCTGAAGCTGATCACCAGGTGTGTTGGATTTGGGGCCTCTTGGGAGGGGCTGTGGGCAGGCCCAGGTCAGCTGCTGCTTGTGCCCAACCCGGAGCACCCAGTAGAAGCTACAATGTGACCTACTCTTGGTAGCTGCCTTTGTGAGTATGCACCTGCGAGGCCCTATGTTGTGAAGCAAGACAGGCTGATGGGTAGGATCCTAAAAAAAAATGGAACTCCTCTGTATCATAAATTGCAGCCTGAGTGACTATTGTAAACTATGATCGTGATGGTGCAACACCTCTGTTTACTGAGTGACTCCCCGTTACGTGAGGGTAAAAGTCATATGCTAGCATGACACGTGCCTTCTTTGATTTGGTTCTGGTTCTGCAGTTGTCTCCCCATTCCATTTTCAGTGTTCCAGGCTTACCCCATTCTTCTTCTGCCCTCACTATGATATGTTGCTTCATACCTTAGGCTTTTGCGCCTGCCGCTCTTTCTGGACTCCCCTTCATGGTTTCCCTCAGCACCTCGTGTATCTTTTAAGATGCAGTCCTCTTTTCTCAGCATCTGGTACAACTGCTTGTTGTTTCTTTTGTGCCTGTGCTATACTTGATTCATGCGAGGTGTAGAAATGGAGAGCGGTACTTTTCTGTTCTTACTGTTTTGACGAAAATCAGAATACATCGAGCCCTAGTGGAATATAGGACAAAATCTTTCATTTATATTTCCAGCTTCCCCTGGGTCTATGCCTATGATTTGATGGTTACGATAGCAGTTTGTCGTCTTACTTACTTGAAGGACTGAGCGAGTGAGTGAACGAGTCAATGAATATGATGTTTTCTGAAGTTGGGTTTTTATTTTCTTTTTTCTTTCTTTTTTTTAATAGAAAGAAGCAACCAAGCCGGCAATTGGAAAAAGAGAAAATGGTGTGGATATTATTGAAAGTGCTCCACAAGCGCAAACAAAAACTGATATTTTCACTTGTGTTGATGGAGCACACCAAAATAATACAAGTGATAACTTAGTGACTATCTATGAATTCTTTCTAGCTTGAGTGCTGCTATAAGCAAATCTAACATGTGTAGATCCAACTGTGATTTTCATTTCTTATAAGCATTTTTTCCTATCTTTTTTGCAAAAGTATCCCCACTACTAACAACTTCTTCTTGCAAATGATTTGACCCCCTGAAATTCTTTTCTGCTATTACTTTTATTGAAATGTTCATGACTTGAATGTGTATTTAAAATGCATAGTGATATGTGTTCACATTAATGTTCTGTGACTACATTTTATAGTTAAAACATCCGCATTAAGATTAGAAGAAGCAGCTGTAAAATCATGTTGGGATTCTGAGGTACTGTCATTCACTACTATTATTTTTATCATTATTATTTTAAATATCACCATTCAGTGATGTTGAAACTTAAAAGGTATGCTTTGACTGTACTTTCTCACCTCTGCGTTTCCCCACACAAATTATTTTCTTACGGTTTAGCCTATAATTAATAAAAGACATGTGTGCTTAGTATAATGAGGCAGCGTAGTAGAATTCTGCTAACTTGCGAGGTTCACTTAAGGCGGTCGGTGTAGAATAGTATAAAACAAGAAGGCTTCCAAGTCATAAGGAATCAGTTGGGTTCTGAAGTGAAGTTTACCTAAAAGCTAAAGAATTATTCCAGCTTGAAGTATGCCCAAATGCATGATTCTGTGGTTTTTATGGTTGTGTAAATGTCCTAATGAGATTCAGAAAGAAAGAATTTGGAATTTAGGGTTTTTTATACCTTGGAACTTGAAAAGATAATGCCTGATACATGAAAGTATTATTACATTTGTATTCTCAAATAGATCTGCAAGGAACTTTTCCCAGGAAGGAAGAGCATTGTTAATAGAAATAATATGTAGAATTATATTAACAGCAATCCCCTGAGCGCTGCTTTAATGCATAACAACTGTCTTGTTCAGTTAAAATAGCATGCATTGAGTATCTTGATGGCAACCGTACTTGTAGTAATAGAAGTACAAAGTAATGATGAGCCAATGTGAGGTGACAGCTGTGGAAAGAGACAGGAGGAGTGTGATCTTCTGATATAGGCAACTGCTGCCTCCTGGCACAGACACTGCGTTTGACGATAAGAACACAGTAGAATCCTGCATGGGTCACTTGCTAGCTGTGGGGTCTTGGGGCAACTCCTTCTTAACCTGTCGGATGTCAGTGCCCTCATTTGTCATAATGGTACTAATGACTACCTTTGAGGTATGTGGAATGCACAAATGTGGTAACAAATGTGAAAACACTTCGAAAACTGTAAAGGGTGCTATAGAATGTAAAACACAATGATCACAGTGAGATGCAGCGACTTATTAAATATCGGGGACACTTTTTGTAAACCTGTAGGACAATCAAATGGCAGTAGTGTCAAGAACAGAGTGGAAAAGTTAGAAGGGGCACGTGGATTTCTTATCTGGGGGATGCTAAATTTCAGGAGACTGTGATTGGCGATACCCCATAGATGTGTAGTGTTTCGGTACTTGAGGCTTTGTTGGTGCGAGCTGAATGTTTTGACCTGAAGTAAATGTCTGTGTGGGATACTGCCAAGTGAAGCATGAGAAGGAGCCAGTCATGTGGAGATCTAGGAGCAAAACCTGCTGGGCAGAGACAACAATGGATCGTACAGGTTCCTCATTTTATTCTAGTGTCTTGCAATGGTCAGGAAGTAGGAAGAGGGTTAACCACCATCAAACCATTTCTATATTTGTCATTTGTGTGGAAAACAAATAAAATGTGCATAGCAGAGGCCTGGTACATTTGAGACAGTTAATAAATAAATGTTCTTATTTTTTCCCTGATTAGAACTTATTATACTTTTTTGAAAAGTTGCATAACTATATATAACATTTTTCCTATTATTTTTAAGTATATTTTAAAGAAAAGCTTTTCTTACAACTTTGCCATTTTATTTAATCATTTTTCCCATCAAAATTTTTATCAAACACGAGTTTGTTTTTTCCAACCTCTTGTTGATCTAGATGAAGTAGGTTCTAAAATGTTCTGTTTAGACTCAACACGACATACACCAAGGTTTCTTACCATGTCAAGCAAGTATCTTGTTTTAACACTAAAAAAAGAATAAAAAAAAAAAGAATGTGTCATTAGAAATATTTGAAAGTTATATGAAGTACACTTTTCAAGGTATTAGTTCGGTGCAAAAGTAATTGCAGTTTCAAAGGTTAAAAAAGTTGCACAAACTGCAGTATCATTTGTACCAACCTAATATTCGCTTAAATACCTATTTTTCAAAAAGTCCTTTTCTTGGAGGTTATAACGTTAGTATTGCTAGCCTGAATTGTTAACTAGAGATTGCATAAAGTGTCCATTAGTTACTAATCATCTTGTTTCCTAACCCCTTCAGCCGACAATTGAAGAGAAAGATCCTGTTCCTGACGAAGCTGTAGGAATGGACGAAGTGCAACCCTTCAGACCAGGTACACTTTGTAACACCAATTTAATTTTGGGAAGGAGTACGCGAGGACATTTGACATGCGTGCAGTCTTCTCTTCCTCATTCCTTTTTATCTTTGCTACAAATTTAATTGAAGGATTTGACATAACGTGATGTCATTGTTTGTATGGATGTTTGAGAAGAGGTATTTATAGGAATAAGGAAATGAGATTTTAAAACTGACTTCACTAAGATGTTTCTCCATTTGTTCGATACCCTAATTGTCCCAGTTTGGAATCCCTGTACTTAATAGTGGTTACCACAGGTCAGTTATCACCCTGGAAGATTTTTCCAGCATTTTCAAATGGTTCTTTGACTTTTTATGTTAACGCCAGTAAGCCTCAATTGCTACCATGTCAATTGTTTTCTAACTTCACTTCTTCTCTTAGTGTTGTAACACTGATGGTCTTAAGACAACCAGATGTTCTGCTGAGCAGACACTGGCTGTGTGCGTACCTGCGCCTCTGGTGTCTTCGAGTATTAAAAATGGGAGACGTAATTAATAGTAATGAATATTTGACAGACACAATCTTTGCAAACAGGAATTCTGAAGCTTTTGTGCCTTGGGATGCTTTGATGGTATTAAAAATTTTTGAGAATTCCAAAGAACATTTTTAAGTCAGTAGTCTCCACAGATAGTTACAATCTTAGAAATAAAAACTGAACAATTTAAAATACATAACTTTTGATATTGACAAAAAAATTCACACCCCACACCATTTTAACTATTGAGAAGGGAAGCTTTAATCGGAAACACATTATATAACAGAAATTGCTGAGTGACAATAGTTAATTAAACTTACCTATGTGAATGGCAAGTATAGGACACCTAAAATAACATGTACTCTGAAGGAGTAGTGTGTTTGGGAGAAAGAGGGTGTGGGGCTGCTTCTCTGAAGAAGGAAGTTTTACACGATGGTCGACTTTGTGTTATTTTTACCTCCTAATAAATGAAAACTGTATTTTCAGATTCTTCCAGCTGGAATGCTACTTCTTTGACTTTCAATCATGGAACTTCTCAAAGATCCGGGGATTCGAAATTTGGTGATAAACGGCCATTTGCCACACACTCAAGGAGCAAACCTCTGTCAGCATCCACAGAGTTTGGACAGATGACCGTAATAGACAAACGAAAGACTCAGATTGGAGGTGTGTTTTTCTTACGTACTTCTACGCTCCATGAATTGCGTGAATCACAGCTACAAGATAACAGAGAAAGCAAAGAAGGAAATACAAAAACAGAGAGTTCAACCCTAGCCTACCTCTGTGTAGGTTGATCGTAGTTCTGAATTTCCTACAGTCATTTTGTAGCAAAATGTGCTTTATGTTTACTCTGTTTAGGCAAGTTACAACCAAATAGAATACCTTTTAGCGAGACATTGGCATTCTTCCTCAATCACGGTAACATAAGGAAATAAGAAAGGGAATAAGGAGAAAGTATGATTCCATTTAGACTAGTATTTAGCGTACACTGGGGAGTATGTATGTATACATATACACATATATAGGTACATACATACATACACATATACGTGTATATGTGTATGTATGTATGTGTATATATATATATATATATATATATATATATATATGTATTTTTATATACACACAGATGTATAGCAGGGGAAGTAAAAGCGCTTCACGTATAAATTGCCCACCACTTGTATCATTAATATTCACCCTACTATAGCCTTCAGGGGTTGCCCCAAAGAAGTATTTTTATATCACTTCAATCTGACGCTTTCAAAGTTCTGTGTTTTTCTGTTGTGTATTTACAATGTATTTGAATTTTTTCTTTAACAGTGGATGAGTGTTCTAAATGTGACCCTGCGAGCAGGTAGGATTTTATGGATTTCTAAAATTGCATGTTAACTAAGAGACTGCAGAGAGAAGCCAGTAAGCTTTAATGAGTGTTCTTTCTGCTCTGGATTAGGCCCTATACTATGTGCCTAACATTGGTTCTCTCAGGTGTACGGCACAGTAACTTTGCAAAGTAGCTGTGCTACTCGGCCTAGTTTGTATTCATTACACGTGTGTGGTTCCGGGAGGTGGATTAATTGACCCCTGGTACCATAGTTACCAAGTGGCTGACCCGTGATGTGACCTTCAGCCTGCTTGGCTTCCCAAGTCCCTTCTCTTGTCCCTCAGCCTGTACTGAGAAGTGCCTGGACGGGTCTGGATTCAAGGTTCAGGTGCAAGTCAGGTGGACTCAGAGAGTCCCGTTTAGTGACGTGTTAACACTGATTGAGAAGTGTCCTCCCAAGCCCAGTGAGCGCAAGCTCTTGTGTTAATGTACTCCACAATTGCAGCAGTCACGAGAACCTTGTTTTCACCATCAGTGTTTAAGGCAGATCTCAGTTCGCTGTGGCCACAGAACCACAGGTTGTGCATAAGCAAGACCTAATCAGGCAAGTGTTTTCAGGTATAATGCGATGTAGCCTTCTTGGGACGAATCGTTGTTCTGTAAGTGAAGAACATCTATGTATAGATCATGTTGTGTTACTGCAGCACAAATTGAGATGATATTTCCAATTGATTTCTCTACTTACTGATGTCTCAGCCTGTGTTTCTCTTCTGGCTAATACCTTTCCCTTGTTCTAGGGATTTTTTTTCTTTTTTTCCAGAGTCTCTCTTCTTTCTTCGATGACTTTCCATGATTTTTTACCTTTTTCACTGCTTTTCTTAGGGTTTTTTGTTGCTGTTGTTCTGTTGTTGTTTTTCCACTTCTGCCAGCTAAGTGTTCTCCGTTTTTCTAGAGAGAATCAAAAGTCCATAGAATTCCAGGTGTTGAAGGAATGTTAGCAATTAATTAATTCAAAACACCCCCTAGTACTTCATGCTGCCATTAATGTTTTAGTCAAGTGGTTGATCTCATGAGGAGTTTGAACTCAAAGAGATTATGTGACTTACTTGAGTACAGTGAGTGATGAAATGAGATGAAGTGTAGGTTTCTAAGTCCAGTACGCTTCCTTCTTTATCATCCTTTGGGTGAGTGTTTTAATTATGGAAAGGAATGGAATTAGCAGCGGAATCCAAGTTTCAATAGGACCAACACTGGGTTGGAGTAGGAATAAGGATTTTAGAATAGAGATCAGAGATCAGATAGGGGAAAAGAGATCAGAATAGTAGGGTATGACAAGATAAAGAGAAATTACAAGAAAGAAGGAAAGAGGATGTTGGTAGTTGTCTAAAAAAGCAGATTAAAGTAAGGGGTTCAAGGGCGTCCTGAACAGGTTGCTGCTTTTTTGTTTGTTGAATTGGAGGAACCAGCATTCTTTAAGATTTGTATGAAAACATATTAAACCTTTGAGCCTCTGGAAACATTCTCTTTATAGCAAGTAGGAATATGGTATCATCCACCAGCACCCGAAATTACAGAGCGGGTCCCCTCGAGTCCAAAGGCACTGCAGATTGCTGAACTATATAGACCCATGGCCCACAGCAGGTGTTTCGTCACCTCCACCTCTTTTTCCGATGCACTGATGTCCTTCCCATGGATATGGAGGGTTGGGCAGAGATAGGACTGATTGTGAAAACAGTAATGGAGTTGGGTAGGTGGTAACATGACTATGTTGGGAGTGGATGACTGAGGCTCCACTTAGCTTATTTTCCAGGAACAGGGAAATGGACAACTCCTACTGTGGGTCATTTGAGCCCATCCTTGTTTCAGGAGTCTATGCCTTCTTAGGCTGAAGTTTTCAAGGTTGGAGATTGCCAGGAAGCTGTGAGGACAAGTGGTCTGGGAGTGGGGAGGCTAAGAACATACATATTTGTTCTTTGACTGTTGTACGTGTAACTTGCAAACATTTCACACATTTCAGGGAACTGATTGTAGTGTTTCAGGGTGAAAGGAATGAATGGCGCGATTTAATAACTGCTTTCTACGTTAAAGAAGCAAGACTGCCATTTTTCTCACACAGATTAATCTTTGAACCAGGGACAGACCATGGAGAAGGGTCAGTGTATCTTTCTAACTTGATTTAGCTCACTGCTTTTGTCCCAGTTCAGGTTCCATTTATGTCAGCTATTATTTGCGTTTTGAATTCAGCCTTCAGGACTTTTGGTGAAAACAACATACTCTCAGGTGTTGCCAACATATTGGCTGTCATTCTTTGTTATGGAAACTTAGAGTGTATCTTCATTAAATATTGCATGAGTTGGGAGTGGTGGAGGCAGAAATAGGTAGCTAATAGCTTTTCTAGCATATCATCTAATTTTTAATTATATCAAGAGACTATATTTCATATGCAGATAGCTGACCTTTTACTCCTTTTGTTGTTGTTGTTGCTTTTGTCAAGAAATGAATTCACTTGTTTTTGTTATCTTTACCCTAAAGTCTTTCCTGCGAAACTGGCAATAATGATTCATGGCCTATATCAGAGGAATGGCTCTTCGATGTTAATACCAAGGTAAAAGGCTCCTGTGTGAAATTAACTGTTTTGCTCTGAATTTAGTTTTGTGTAGCAATGACTTGTAAAATTTAGTTGTGGTCTACCTATCATTGTTCTACGTTTGTCATGGAAAATTCCTCAGCATGAACCATTTTATAACATGTGACCATTTGATGCTGCATTGTTTTGTTGTTGTTTTTTTAACTTCAGTAAGTATCAAAGATGGGGGCTGAGAAAAAGAAGGGCTGGGAAATGTATAGTGATAGTAAAATTCGATAGGGAGTTTTCCCACAGTGACGGAGCTATGCAATTTGGGTAACGGTAAGGATTCTCAATGTGACTTTTACGTTATACCAGCATGACTTTTATCATACTCGTGCCTGAATGAAATCTTGAATGGATTCACGTACTCATTGTAATAGTCATGAAATCTTCCTGGTACCTTTCAGTTTTAAAACTAGATAGTATATGACATATGGTTTTATTTTATTACGCTTTGTATGTTGGTATGGTATACTTGTTAGGAGGGAGTGTTTTCTTCATTTCATTTTTTTTTCACTTACATTCCGTTGACAATCCGTATTATTTTATATTAGTTTCCGGTATACTAGGTTCATCATTTAGACTTAATAATTGTAGAATTTTTGAAAGTTTAGAATTCATGTTCTCTATCTCAAAACTCGTATAACAAAAGGATTCCACTATATTCTAAATCATTGCTTTGGGAATATATTTAAATATCTTCATCTAATTGAAGAGTACATGTTTTGCATAAAATAATAACCAATTTGAAAAACAGAGATCTGTTTTTTTTCAAGTTTTGTGTTTTAATGGCGTATTTGATTACATGGTATTTGATGCGTGGGCTCCTCGGCCCATATATGCAATAGTGACACAGATTTTCATTCAACTGATATTCTGACATACTCCATCGTCAAATCAACACTTGTTGAGTACCTATTCTGTAACAAGCACGATCTCACTTCTCAGAATAGCCTTGGCAAGGAAGGGAATCCTCATCTTCAGAGATAAGGAAGTGGAGACCAAGTCAGTCTAGGTAGCATGTGTTGCAGTAGCCAGGGAGAAGGTTGAGGGTTTGATCCAAAATGCACTTGGCTCCAAAGCTCATGATGCTCTTGTCTGCTCCCTATGAAACGTGTCCGTGAGGTCCTATGCCCATTGTCCATGACGCATTGACCAAAGTAAAGAAAGGATCCGTGTCTGCAAAAGACAGGATGCTTTCTTTACTCTGGTCAAAAGCAGAGATTCTTAAAAACCGTGTAATAAAATATCAAGCTTCAGAAAGTTTTTAGTTTTCTTTATAAATGTAAAATGTTTCATTTCTGTTACAGTTGACATTCAATATGATGTCAGCCTCAGGCGTACAGCATAGTGGTTAGGCATTTATATAATGTGTAAACTGGTACTCCGATTAGTGTGGAATCCCTGATACCCTACTTAGTTATTACAATGTTATTTCCTGTATTCTGTGTGCTGTCCTTGACAGCTACATGACTGTTTTATAACTTCCAATGTGTACTTCTTAATCCTTTTACCTTTTCAAGTTGCTCCCCAACACTCTTCCCTCTGGGCAATGATCAGTTAGTTCTCTGCATCTATGAGTTTGTTTCTTTTTTCTATGTTCATTTATGTTTTTATTTATTTTTACATATCACCGATAAGTGAAACCATGTGGTATTTGCGTTTCTCTGTCTAACTTATTTCACTTCGAATAATACCCTGTAGGTGCACGCACGTTGTCACAAATGGTAAGATTTTATTCTTTGTTACAGCCAAGTAGTATGTTGTTGTATATATGTAGCACTTCTTGTTTATCCAAGACGATGGATACTTCGGTTGCTTCTTTATCTGGAGTATTGTAAATAATGCGACAAGGACCATACAGATGCATACATGTTTTCAAAGGAGTGTTTTGGATTTCTGCGGAGAAAAACTCAGAAGTGGGATTGCTGTGCCACATGGTAGTTCTATTTTCAAATTCTTGAGGAACTTCCATATTGTTTTCCATTGTGGCTGGCCGGATTTGCGGTCATACCAACAGTGCACGGGGGGTTCCCTTCACATCCTCACCAACACTTGTTGTTTGTTGATTTATTGATGATGGCGATTCAGACAGTTGTGAGGTGATAGCTGATTGTGTATTTAATTTGCATTGCTCTAATGATTAGTGCACTGAGCATGGTGTCGTATGTCTCTTGGCTATCTGTGTGAGCTCTTTGGAGAAAAGTCTATTCAGGTACTCTTCTGATTTTGTAATTGCATTGTTTGTCTTTCGGTGTTACGTTTTCTGAGTTCCTTATATGTTTTGGATATCAACCCTTTCTCTGATATATGATTGGCAAATATCTTCTCCCATTCGTCCGGTCGTGTTTTCATTTTGTTGATGGTTTCTATTGCTGTGCAAAACTGTTTCAGTTTGATGTCATATATATGGGTCTTGAAGTCCTATCCATTCAGCCACGTTAGGTCGTCTCTGGAGCATGTAACGTATTTGTATTTAAAGTAATTGTTATACGTATGTAATTATTGCCATTTTATTATCCATATTTCTTCTCCTCCTCTTCGTCCTCATTCTCCTGTTTCTCCTCCTCCTCCTCTTTCTTTTCTTCCTTCTTCTCCTTCTTCTCTTTCTCTTCCTCCTCTTTCTCCTCCTCCTCCTCCTCCTCCTTCTCCTTCTTCTTCTGTATCTTGTTCTTTTTTCAAGTTGTCGTTTCACATTTCTTGTAATATTGGTTTGTTGGTGCTGAACGCCATCATCTTTTTCTCTGGCAAGTCTTTACCTCTCCATTGATTCTAAATGAGAGCCTTGCCAGATACAGTAATAGTAATCTTGGTTGTAGATTATAGCTTTTCATCACTTTCAATATTTCTTGCCAATCTCTTCTGACTTGCAGATTTTCTCTTGAGAGATCACCTGACAGTCTTATGCGATCTCCATTGTACGTGACTAACTACTTTTCTCTTGATGGTTTTAATATTCTCTCCGTGTCCTAACCGTTTGGAATTTTAATTATGATATGTTTTGGTGTGGGCCTATTTGGGTTCATTTTGTTTGGAACTTTTGTGTTTCCTACGCTTGTGTGTCTATTTCCTTCTCCAGGTTAGGAAAGGTTTCCATCATTATGTATTCTGATAGGTTTTCTTTCTTTTTTTAATTTATTGCGGTGACAATTGTCAGTAAAATTACATGGATTTCAGGAGTACAATTCCGTATTACATCACGTATAAATCCCATTGTGTGTTCACCACCCAGAGTCAGTTCTCCTTCCATCAGCATATATTTGATCCCCCTTACCCTCTCCTCCCAACCCCCACCCCCTTACCCTCTGGTAACCACTAAACTATTGTCTGTGTCTATGAGTTTTTGTTTCTCATTTGTTTTTCTTGTTCTTTTGTTGTTTTTGGTTTATATACCACATATCAGTGAAATCATATGGTTCTCTGCTTTTTCTGTCTGACTTATTCGCTTAACATTATACTCTCAAGATCCATCCATGTTGTCACAAATGTTCCTATATCATCTTTTCTTACCGCTGAATAGTATTCCATTGTGTATATATACCACAACTTCTTTATCCATTCATCTATTGAAGGACATTTTGGTTGTTTCCATGCCTTAGCCACCGTAAACAAAGCGGCAGTGAACACTGGGGCACACGTGTCTTTATGTATAAATGTTCTCAGATTTTTGGGGTAGATACCCAGGAGAGGGATTCCTGGGTCGTACGGTAATTCTATTCATAATTTTTTGAGGAACCTCCACACTGCCTTCCATAACGGCTGCACCAGTCTGCATTCCCACCAACAGTGTATGAGGGTTCCTTTTTCTCCACAGCCTCTCCAACACTTGTTAGTGTTTGACTTGCTGATGATAGCCATTCGGACTGAAAGAAATTGAAGAAGGCACAAAGAAATGGAAAGACATTCCGTGCTCATGGATTGGAAGAATCAACATAGTTAAAATGGCCATATTACCCAAAGCAATATACAGATTTAATGCAATCCCCATCAAAATCCCAATGGCATTTTTAAAGAAATAGAACAAAAATATCATCAGATTTGTTTGGAACCACAAAAGACCCCGAATAGCCAAAGCAATCTTAAGAAAAAAGAACAATACTAGAGGTAAGACACGCCCTGACTTTAGCTTGTACTACAGGGCTACAATCATCAAAACAGCATGGTCTTGGCAGGAAAACAGACACAGAGACCAACGGAATAGACTTGAGAACGCAGAAATAAAACCACTTAAATGTGGACAGACAATTTTGACAAAGAAGCTAAAAACATCCAATAGAGGAAAGACAGCCTCTTCAATAAGTGGTGCTGGGAGAATTGGATAGCCACGTGCGAAAGAATGAAACTGCACTGCTATCTGTCACCATGTACCAAAATTAATTCAAAATGGATCAAAGACTTAAGCATAAGACCTGACACAATAAACTGCATAGAAAAAAACATAGGTACTAAACTTATGGACCTTGGGTTCAAAGAGCATTTTATGAATTTGACTCCAAAGGCAAGGGAAGTAAAAGCTAAAATAAACGAATGGCACTATATGAAACTTAAAAGCTTCTGCACAGCAAAAGAAACCATCGACAAAATAAAGAGGCAACCAACTGAATGGCAGAAGATTTCTGCAAACAGTGCCTCCGATAAGGGACTAATCTCCAAAATATTCAAAGAACTCATGAAACTCAACAACCACTAGGTTTTCAATTCGTGCTCTCTCTCCTTCTTCTCCTTTCGATAGCCTTACGAATGTTGTTACACTTGATATTGTCCCAGACATCCCTGAAAGTATTTTCTGTTTTATTTATTTTTTATTTATGTTCATTTTTTTTCTGTTCTGATTGGGTGTTTTCTGCTACCTTGTCTACCAAATCACTATTGGAACCTCTGCTTCACCAAATGTGCTGCTGATTCCATCTATAAATTATTCATTTAAATACTGTATTTTTCATTTCAGACTTTTTTTTTAAGGATTTCTATGTCTTTTTTATATTTGCTGTCTCTCTGTTGAAGTTTTACTTACTTTATGGATTCTTCCCCTAATTTCATCTCACATCCTTATAACTAGTGTTTTAAACTCTGTATCTGGTATGTGTCCATTTGGTTTACCTCTTTTTCTAGAGTTTTGTCCTGTTCTTTCATTAGGGAAATGTTTCTTTCTCCCTTGTTTGTTCACTGCCTCTCTGTGTGTGTTTCTATGTATTATGTAGATCTGCTAATTCTCCTCATCTTGGCAGCATTGGCTCATATAACAGGTGTCCTGTGTGTCGGGTGGTACAACCTCCCTGGTCACCGGAGCCAGGAGTTCCAGAAGCTCGTGTGGGTGGTGTGTGCCCTCCTGTTGTACTTGAGCCTTATTGCTGTTGGCGCATCAGTGTGTGGAATGGACGCTCAGGACGACTGGCTGTGACTACAGTAGATGAGCTGATGTGTGTGGGCTGACGTCACAGAGTGGGATCGGCTGTAGCAGGGCTCCGGTGTCTGCTCAGTCCATGGCTTGGGCGTGCCATTTGTGGAGCTAATTGGGTGTCGTTCTGGTGTTGCTGAAGCTGATCACCAGGTGTGTTGGATTTGGGGCCTCTTGGGAGGGGCTGTGGGGCAGGCCCAGGTCAGCTGCTGCTTGTGCCCAACCCGGAGCACCCAGTGGAAGCCAGAAAGTGACCTACTTTTGGTAGCTGCCTTTGTGGGTTTGGAGGCCCCTGGGAGAGGCTATGCTGTGACGCAAGACAGGATGATGCATAGGATACTAGAAAGAAACGGAGGTCCTCAATAGCATAAGTTGCGGCCTTATTGACTGTCTTAAAACAGAATTGTGATGATGCAACACCTCTGCTTACTGGGTGACTCCCCATTATGTGAGGGTAAAATTCATATGCTAGCATGACACGTGCCTTCTTTGATTTGGTTCTGAAACGGCAGCGGTATCTCCATCCCATTCTCAGTGTTCCAGGCTTACCCCATCCCTTTGCGGCCCTCACTTGCAACATGTTGTTTCATCCTCAGGCTTTTGCTCCCTCTGCCCTTCTGGATTCCCCTTCATGCCTTCCCTCAGCACCTCGTATAACTGTCGAGATGCAGCCCTATCTTTGCCGCATCTGCTGAGCTCGCCTGGTACAACTGATTGTTGTCTCTTGTATGATCTAACTGTACTTTATTCACTTCAGGTGTACAAGTAGCGAGCGGTACTTTTCTGTTCTTATTTTTTCATGTATTATAATATCTCTACTCCTACTAGAATGTAGGACAAAATGTTTCATTTGTATTTCCAGCTTCCCCTGGGTCTGTGCCTATGATTTGTTGCCTACAGTAAAGTTTTCTTGTCCCACCGATGGATGGACTGAGTGAGTGAGTGAACGAGTAAATGAATATGATGTTTTCTGAAGTTGGGTTTTTCTTTCTTTTTGTTTTTTTTACTAGAAAGAAGCAACCAAGCCGGCAATTGGAAAAAGAGAAAATTGTGTGGCTATTATTGAAAGTGCTCCACAAGACCAAACAAGCAATGATAATTTGACTTGTGTTGACAGTGCACACCAGGATAATATACGTGGTAATTTAGTGACTATCTATGAATTCTTTCTAGCTTAAGCTCTGCTATAAACAAATCTAACATGTGTCAACCCACATGTGATATTCACTTCTTTTAAGCATTCTTTCCTATCTTTTTTTGCAAAAGTATCCCCACTATTAACAACTGCTTCTTCTTGCAAACGCTTCCACCCCCTGAAATTCTTTTCTGCTATTACTTTTATGGAAATAAGCATGACTGAATGTGTATTTAAAATGCACAGTAATATACGTTCACATTAATGTACCTGTGACTCCATTTTATAGTTAAAAAGTCATCATTAGGATTAGGACAAGATGAAGATGAAGAATCACCTTGGGATTCTGAGGTACTGTCTTTCAGAATTATTATTATTATCAATGTTATTTACAAAATCACCATTCTGTGATGTTAAAACGAAAAGGGTGTGCTTTGACTTTACTTTCTCACCTCTGCATTTCCCCATACAAATCATTTTTTGATGGTTTATCCTACAATTAATAAACTAGCTATGTGGTTAATCTAATAAGACAGCGTAGTACAATTCTGCTAACTTGCAAGTTTCACTTTAGGAAGTCAGTGCAGAATAGTATAAAACACGTAGGCTTCCAAGTCTTAAGGAGTCAGTTTGGGATCTGAAGTGAAGTTTACCTAAAAGGTAAAGAATTATTCCAGCTCGACCTATACCCAAATGCATGACTCTGTGGTTTTTGTAGATGTGGAAATGTCCTAATGAGTTTCAGAAAGAAAGAGTTTGGATTGTAGGGTGTTTTTATAATTTGGAACTTGAGAAGATAATGCCTGGGACACCAAAGTATTATTATATTTGTATTGTCAAATAGATCTGCAAGGAACTTTTCTATGGTAGGAAAAGCATGGTGAATACTACTAATATGTTGGATTACACTAACAACAATTTGGCTGAGCGCTGCTTTACTATGTAACAACTGTCTCGTTCAGTTAAAACAGCAGGCATTGAGTCACTTGATGGCAACTGTACTTGCAGTAATGGAAGTACAGTGTAATGATGAGCCAATGTGAGGTGACAGCTGTGGAAAGAGACAGGAGGAGTGTGATCTTCTGATATAGGCAACTGCTGCCTCCTGGCACAGACACTGCGTTTGACGATAAGAACACAGTAGAATCCTGCATGGGTCACTTGCTAGCTGTGGGGTCTTGGGGCAACTCCTTCTTAACCTGTCGGATGTCAGTGCCCTCATTTGTCATAATGGTACTAATGACTACCTTTGAGGTATGTGGAATGCACAAATGTGGTAACAAATGTGAAAACACTTCGAAAACTGTAAAGGGTGCTATAGAATGTAAAACACAATGATCACAGTGAGATACAGCGACTTATTAAATATCGGGGACACTTTTTGTAAACCTGTAGGACAATCAAATGGCAGTAGTGTCAAGAACAGAGTGGAAAAGTTAGAAGGGGCACGTGGATTTCTCACCTGGGGGATGTTAAGTTTCAGAGACTGTGATTGGCAATACCCTGTAGATGTGTAGTGTTTTGGTACTTGAGGCTTTGTTGGTGCGAGCTGAATGTTTTCACCTTGAGTAAATTTCTAGTTGGATACCAGCTGTGTGCTGGGCAGTTAGACACTGACTGGAGAAGTTCAGGGGACAGCTGTAGCTGTACAAGCAGAAAAACAAGTGAACGACAGTCCATTATAAGTCACTATATCTGCGTCATTTAAGCAGAATGGAGAATGCTGGGTTAAAGAATATTGTCGGGGGTCGGGCATGATTGTAGTTGGAATAGGAGTGGGAGTGGAATATCAGTGGTCAGGAAAGATCTTTGTGAGTGTGACAAAAACTGCCAAGTGAAGCATGAGAAGGAGCCAGTCGTGTGAAGATCTAGAAGCAAAACCTGCTGGACAGAGACTGCAATGGATCGCATCTGTCCATCATTGTATTCTAACGTCTTGGAATGGCCAGGAAGAGGAAGTGGGGTAACCATCATCAACCCATTTTTATACTTGTTGTTCTGTGTGGGAAAGAAGTAAAATGTGCATGGTAAGTGTCTGGTACATTTTAGATGATTATAATAAGTAAATGTTCTTATTTTTCCCTGATTACAAATTATTATACTTTTTTGAAAAGTTGCATAACTATATATACCATTTTTCCTATTATTTATTGACACATAATATAATGAAAAGTTTTTCTTATCTCTTTGCCACTTGGGTCAATGATTTTTTCTATCAAAATTTTTGTCAAATAACAG
Organism: Rhinolophus sinicus; assembly: GCF_057876585.1. Lineage (NCBI taxonomy): Eukaryota > Metazoa > Chordata > Mammalia > Chiroptera > Rhinolophidae > Rhinolophus > Rhinolophus sinicus. The sequence continues at coordinate 112,988,796 of NC_142501.1, read as the reverse complement.
TTCGGTTTCTCCTAGCTCTTGTGGACCTAGATGAAGTACGTTCTAAAATGTTCTCTTTAGACTCAGCTGGACATACACCAAGGTTTCTTACCATGTCAAGCAAGTATCTTGTTTTAGCACTAAAAAACAAAGCTGTGATTAGAAATATGTAACGGTTATATCAAGTGCACTTATCAAAGTATTAGGTTGTTGCGAAAGTAATTGGGGTTTCAAAGGTAAAGAACAAATTGCAAAATTGCAATTACATTTGCACCAACCTAATATTTCCTTAGATACATATTTTTCAAAAAATGCTTTTCTTGGAGGTAAGAACTTTAACATTTTCATCCTGAATTATTAACTAGAGATGGTATGAAGTGTCCATGAGTTACTAATCATCTTGTTTCCTAACCCCTTCAGACCAGCATTGAAGTGGAAGATCCTGTTCCTGAGGAAGCTGTAGGAAAGTACGGTGCGCAACCCTGCAGACCAGGTGCACTTTGTAACACCAATTTAATTTTGGGAAGCAGTACGCGCGGACATTTGGCATGCGTGCAATCTTCTCTTCCTCATTCCTTTTTTTTGTTACAAATTTAATTGAAGGATTTGACATAAGTAACGTGATGTCATTGTTGCTATCGAAGTTTGAGAGAAAAGACATCGACAGGACTAAGAAAATGAGATTTTAAAAGTGTGACTTCACTAAAATGTTTCTCCTCTTGTTTCGATACCCCAAAAAGTCCCAGTTTGGAACCCCTGTGCTTATTAGGGGTTCTCAGGGGTTAATTATCACACTGGAAGATATTTCCAGGGTTTCCAAATGGTTATTTGAATTTTGACGTTTGCCCAGAGTAAGCCTCAGTCGCTACCATGTCAATTGCGTTTTAACTTTACTTCCTCTTAGTGTTGTAACACTGATGCTCTTAAGCCAACCAGATGTTCTGATGAGCAGACACTGGCTGTGCGTGTACATGAACTTATGGAGTCTTTGATTATTAAAAATGAGAGAAGTAATTAATAGTAATGAATATCTGGTAGACACAGTCTTTGAAAACAGTATTTCTGAATCTTTTGTGCCCCGGGATTCTTTTATGCTATTAAAACTTATTGAGAATTCCAAAGTATTTTCTTTTGTCGGTGGTCTCCATTGATAGTTACAATATTAGACTTAAAACCTGAAAATTTTAAAATACGAGCACACACAGGCATGCATTCCTTGAGCCATTAGAGCTACGAGCCAGTCACCATCAGACCTATGATGTTACCATCAGAGCTGTGATATCACGGCTGTGGAGAACTCTACTGTACACTTAGAAGAGAATGAGAGTGAAAATGGCCAATGACAGTCAGTGTTTCTGTGAAAATAGTTTTGACCTTTTCGGGCCCCTCGACTGACTGATCTTGGGACTTTAGGGATTCTCACAGGACATTGGAAACTACTGTTTTAAATGACATACGGGCTTCCTGGTTGTGAAGTGATAAAATAGTTTTAAAGCTTCTCTTCTACAGTTGTGGTTTTCTTTCACTTGTCTTTAAGATTTAAGGTGAGAATTTTGTTTAAAAAGCAAAAGGAAAATAAGTTTGCTATATATTCATTTTCTGTCTCATAGTTCACTGTACTCCTTGGAGCTAGTGTGGACCTAGTTTGATCGTATTTTTACTTGGAAACAACAAAGTCACCCAAGTCTGTCATTTGTCATATGAATTTCTGTTTATGGAAGGGTTAGAAAATGAATTCTGAAGATCTTGAAGCATTTAGAAAAGACTATTTTCTTATAATAAGTAGTTTCTAATTTGTAATAGTACCATGCTTTAAAAGCTTTTTTTCTAATCCCATGTTTGTCACACATATTTGAACTTAAGATAAGTGGTTAGACATGACTTTTGAGAACGACAAAAAAATTCACATCCGGCACCATGTTAACTATTAAGGAAAGCTTTAATTGGAAACACATTACATAATAGAAATTGCTGAGTGACAATAATGAATTAAACTTACCTATGAGAATGGCAATATAGGACACTTAAAATAAAATGTGCTCGGAAGGAGTAGTGTGTTCGGGGAAAAGGAGGACGTGGGACCGCTTCTCTGAAAAAGGAAGTTTTTCAAGATGGTCAACTTTGTGTTATTTTTACCTCCTAATAAATGAAAGCTTTATTTTCAGCTTCTTCCAAATGGAATGCTACTTCTTTGACTTTCGATCATGGAACTTCTCAAAGATCCGGGGATTGGAAAGTTGGTGATAAAAGGCCGTTTGCATCACACTCAATGAGCAAACCTCTGTCAGCATCCACAGAGTTTGGACAGATGACCGTAATAGACAAACGAAAGAGTCAGATTGTAGGTGTGTTTCTGTTAGGTAATCATAGGCTCCATGACTTGTGTGAATCACCGCTGCCAGAAAACAGAGAAAGCAAAGAAGGAACTAAAGATACAGAAAGTGTTCAACCCCAGCCCACCTCTATGTAGCCCCATCATAGTTCTGACTTTCCAACAGTCATTTTGTGGCAAAATCTACTTGACGTTTACTCTGTTTATGCAACTTACAACCAAACAGAATGACTTTTAGCAAGACATTGGCATTCTTCCTGAAGCACAGTAACATACGGAAATAAGAAAGAGAATGAGGTGAAAGGGTGATTTCCTTTAGACTAGTATTTAGCGTACACTGGGGAGTGGGCAGCAGGATTATATGTACCACATTGGGACCAGATGGGAAAACTTCAGAAAGATCTAAAGGTTGCCTAGTGAAACAAAACAGTTTTTTAGCTTTAGTTTTATAGCTCGGCATTCACAAGTATTGGTTATAACTTTATTCGATGTAACTGAAAAAGCACCTTTGAAACCAACAACCAAATATTTCTTGGATTTTCTATGGCATTATATAGTTTAGAATTGACTTTTGCAGCAGTATTGGGATTCATTGAGAATTTAGTGCATAGCACTTCCTTCTCAGCTGTGTCCGCAGTCTGTCTCCTCTTCTCTCCCTTCTTCCTTAAACCCCAGTGCTGAATCCTCAATGGTGAAAAGAAATTTTCAGAATAGTAGAGGAAAACATTTCAGATATAAGGAAGGGTGTACACAGATACATGCATCAGAAGTAACAGTCATTGTGGAAACAATGAATGACGTTGCAGTTGAATCTTAGGGTGTTGTTCAAAAGGTACAATTACGAGGTAGAGAACAGAGTATATAGTGCGATTCGATATGTTTGTCCTGTATTTCTAAATTGCGTTTTGTTTCTGATTGTTTTTCCATCGATGTTCAATGAATGAATTGGTGGATTCATTTTTGACACGTTTGTATGCCTTTTACTTTGTGCCATATTACCCAAATGGTTTGTTGAAGTGTGAGCTAATTAGAAGTATTTCTTAAGTAAAGTAAAGTATTCAGGAAAAGATTACGCTTAATTTGAACTCTCAATTGATAAGATGTTATTTTCTGTATCTATAAAGATGATAGCTTTTATCTGACTGTTCTAAGTAGTTCGTTTTAACTCATATGTAGACTTGTCAGCAGGACAACACCTAGGAATGACATCGGAGGAAGGGCAAGCGAGGCTTGATGGAAATGAAAAGAACTACACACGTGTATGTAAAATTTAAGCTTAAATTTCTAGTATAATATGGTTTTCTGTGCTTTAATAATATAATAGAGTCCAATTGAAATTACCTTTCAAGCTAGCCTTTTAGAGTCACACGGTCATAATTGAATGATATGTATAACATTTGAACTAGTTAGAAAACTTAAAATATTGTTAGCATCTATACATATTCACAGCTCAACTTTATCCTTGAATTGAGGCAAAAAATAATAATAATAAAGTCCTGAATATTGTTTGCTCCTTTAATTTTTATAACTCCCTTACATAACAAAGAAAGTAACATCAAATATTGAATCACGTGATGAGACAGTTGAAATTATGAACCATGTGAAAATGATGGCCACTGATTCGGGCTCACGTGAAAGGAGTCAGTGGTTCAAAATGTGCAGTTCCCTATGGCTTGTCACTAAGGCCAAGGTTAGAGATGGATTCTTCCTTGTGACCTCTGTGTAATGGACGTCTGAGTCTACATTCAGAGAGAGAATGGGGTCATGCAATCAACTCAACTGACTTTTAAGAGAATCACGCTTTCCAGGATGGGACCTTTGGTTATTAGGGCACAAACAATAACTTTCTAATTCCTTTCATTTCAGTGTAGGAAATCAGTAAATGTGACTTAATTTTTGATCTGCTCTTATTAGTGGGTGTTGAATAAGTTAGAATTGGATGCAACAGATAACTATGTCAATGTATAACACTATCATAGTATATAATTTGTATTAATATGTAGGAATTTACTTCTCTTACTGATTGATGTTAATGATGTGGGCTCCTAATTAAAGTTTGCCTATTCTCCCGTTATTAATCTTTAAAAGATATTCTTAAATTCACTATAGGGGCTCACTATTTAAGATGTGGTGTGGTGAACTATTTTAAGTGAGGAAGCCTCTGTGACATTAAAAATCATTTACTATTTCATTTTTGGGGTGGGTTTAACATATAAGCGATTGTTTAGTGCAAACGGTGACAAAATTAGTTTTGCGGGTTCATGTTTTTCTTCTAATTTAGACTAAGGCAACTTATTTTTCACTCTCTAGTTACAATCCAATAATTTAGGAATAAGTAAACGTAGATTAAGATTTTTAACAGTTAAATTTTAGTTACATTCTAATTTTTCTTTGTTCCTATTCGATTCTGTAGGTTGTACAAAAGGAAAACGACACGCAGAGGCCACTTTCTCAAGAACAGGACAACAGAATATTAGAAGATGCAATTCTGACCAATTGCCTTCAACAACAAAAGGAGACAAAAATAAATCTTAAGAAAATGAATTCTGAGGTATTTTGTTTAGTTATTTTCAAATATGTGTGTGCGTATTTGTGTATGGACATATTTTGAAAACCAATGTTGTACGTATGGGAATTCTAGAGGATGTTAAAGGTGTGTGTGTGTGTGTGTGTGTGTGTATTTTAGGGGAAGTGAGATTTTCCGTCCATTGCAATAAATGATATTCTTGACTGAAATCCATTTATGTCCAACAATCAAGTAGTGACGTTCCCAATGTCTCATCTATAGGGGAGGCTTTCAATACTTTTTACATGGATCAATGAGCTTTTTACAATCTCAACTCTATTGCTACTGAGAACAGAAGTTTCAGTTTGAGGCAGGGATTTCATCCCCTTGCTGTGTTAGCAGAGAGGTTAGTTTTCACTTCCACTGATTGTAAGGAGTAGAAGCATAGCCAGGTCAGAGACCGTCTTTTAGATCTCCTTGTCCTGCTTTTGAGAAAAGTAACAAGTTGCTCCCAGTAGAGTCCTACTTCAGTACTAGGAACTTATGAAGATATTGGATGCCACGATACATACTTAGTGATAATTTAGTGGTGAGTATTTTATTCAAAGAAGTCAGTGTATTTTCCCCTATTTCACATTTATTTCTCCTTTCAACATCATGAAAGGGAAATAACACTTATTGCAGCAGCAAATAATCTCACTATTTTCTAAGAAGAGCTCTATAATTTTTAGCTTATTTTCCCTGAGTATTTTGAAATCTAAGGCGTCTTTTGAATTTATATGTTTACACTAGAAGAGCAGCAAGCATACTATTGTAGAGTCCAAAGTCCTGGGGAAAATCCTGACCTTGCTCCTCTTTTTAATCATTCTGTTCGAGATTGTGATAACGAAATGAGTTCATTGATGTATAAAGAAGTGCTTAGCGCAATGCCTAGATTTATCAGTGATTAGTAGATTTAATCTCATAGGTGACTCTGAAAATATTAGAAAAGTAAAATATATTTTGAGTATTCTTGGAAAAAAAATTCTAGGAAATGTAATCAGTCCAAATATATGCAGAGTGAATACTCTTACTGTGGGATAGGTGTATATTCAGACGGTAACCTCTATTTTAAAATGTAGTCAAACTTCTTACTCTTTTATTTCATGCCTTCTGGGTTTGCTGCCTTTCCAGTTCTGAGACTCTTAAAATTCTCTTATGATTTTAAAATTCTTTTTCACTTTCATGGATTCAGCATCTTACATTAAATTTTTTTTAACTTTGGGGAATTTATGCTTGTATAAAGTTGGAGGTTTGCATTCAATGTTGCACAAACTGCAGTATCATTTGTACCAACCTAATATTCGCTTAAATACCTATTTTTCAAAAAGTCCTTTTCTTGGAGGTTATAACGTTAGTATTGCTAGCCTGAATTGTTAACTGGGGATTGCATAAAGTGTCCATTAGTTACTAATCATCTTGTTTCCTAACTCCTTCAGCTGACAATTGAAGAGAAAGATCCTGTTCCTGACGAAGCTGTAGGAATGGACGAAGTGCAACCCTTCAGACCAGGTGCACTTTGTAACACCAATTTAATTTTGGGAAGGAGTACGCGAGGACATTTGACATGCGTGCAGTCTTCTCTTCCTCATTCCTTTTTTTCTTTGCTACAAATTTAATTGAAGGATTTGACATAACGTGATGTCATTGTTTGTATGGATGTTTGAGAAGAGGTATTTACAGGAATAAGGAAATGAGATTTTAAAACTGACTTCACTAAGATGTTTCTCCATTTGTTCGATACCCTAATTGTCCCAGTTTGGAATCCCTGTACTTAATAGTGGTTACCACAGGTCAATTATCACCCTGGAAGATTTTTCCAGCATTTTCAAATGGTTCTTTGACTTTTTATGTTAACGCCAGTAAGCCTCAATTGCTACCATGTCAATTGCTTTCTAACTTCACTTCTTCTCTTAGTGTTGTAACACTGATGGTCTTAAGACAACCAGATGTTCTGCTGAGCAGACACTGGCTGTGTGCGTACCTGCGCCTCTGGTGTCTTCGAGTATTAAAAATGGGAGACGTAATTAATAGTAATGAATATTTGACAGACACAATCTTTGCAAACAGGAATTCTGAAGCTTTTGTGCCTTGGGATGCTTTGATGGTATTAAAAATTTTTGAGAATTCCAAAGAACATTTTTAAGTCAGTAGTCTCCACAGATAGTTACAATCTTAGAAATAAAAACCGAACAATTTAAAATACATAACTTTTGATATTGACAAACAAATTCACACCCCACACCATTTTAACTATTGAGAAGGGAAGCTTTAATCGGAAACACATTATATAACAGAAATTGCTGAGTGACAATAGTTAATTAAACTTACCTATGTGAATGGCAAGTATAGGACACCTAAAATAACATGTACTCTGAAGGAGTAGTGTGTTTGGGAGAAAGAGGGTGTGGGGCTGCTTCTCTGAAGAAGGAAGTTTTACACGATGGTCGACTTTGTGTTATTTTTACCTCCTAATAAATGAAAACTGTATTTTCAGATTCTTCCAGCTGGAATGCTACTTCTTTGACTTTCAATCATGGAACTTCTCAAAGATCCGGGGATTCGAAATTTGGTGATAAACGGCCATTTGCCACACACTCAAGGAGCAAACCTCTGTCAGCATCCACAGAGTTTGGACAGATGACCGTAATAGACAAACGAAAGACTCAGATTGGAGGTGTGTTTTTCTTACGTACTTCTACGCAACATGAATTGCGTGAATCACAGCTACAAGATAACAGAGAAAGCAAAGAAGGAAATACAAAAACAGAGAGTTCAACCCTAGCCTACCTCTGTGTAGGTTGATCGTAGTTCTGAATTTCCTACAGTCATTTTGTAGCAAAATCTGCCTTATGTTTACTCTGTTTAGGCAAGTTACAGCCAAATAGAATACCTTTAACGAGACATTGGCATTCTTCCTCAATCACGGTAACATAAGGAAATAAGAAAGGGCATAAGGAGAAAGTATGATTCCATTTAGACTAGTATTTAGCGTACACTGGGGAGTATGTATGTATAACTATACACATATATAGGTACATACATACATACATATACGTGTATATGTATATGTATATATATATATATATATATATATATATATATATATATATATGTATTTTTATATACACACAGATGTATAGCAGGGGAAGTAAAAGCGCTTCACGTATAAATTGCCCACCACTTGTATCATTAATATTCACCCTACTATAGCCTTCAGGGGTTGCCCCAAAGAAGTATTTTTATATCACTTCAATCTGACGCTTTCAAAGTTCTGTGTTTTTCTGTTGTGTATTTACAATGTATTTGAATTTTTTCTTTAACAGTGGATGAGTGTTCTAAATGTGACCCTGCGAGCAGGTAGGATTTTATGGATTTCTAAAATTGCATGTTAACTAAGAGACTGCAGAGAGAAGCCAGTAAGCTTTAATGAGTGTTCTGCTCTGGATTAGGCCCTGTACTATGTGCCTAACACTGGTTCTCTCAGGTCGTCGGCACAGTAACTTTGCAAAGTAGCTGTGCTGTTCGGCCTAGTTTGTATTCATTACACGTGTGTGGTTCCGGGAGGTGGATTAATTGACCCCTGGTACCATAGTTACAAGTGGCTGACCCGTGATGTGACCTTCGGCCTGCTTGGCTTCCCAAGTCCCTTCTCTTGTCCCTCAGCCTGTACTGAGAAGTGCCTGGACGGGTCTGGATTCAAGGTTCAGGTGCAAGTCAGGTGGACTCAGAGAGTCCCGTTTAGTGACGTGTTAACACTGATTGAGAAGTGTCCTCCCAAGCCCAGTGAGCGCAAGCTCTTGTGTTAATGTACTCCACAATTGCAGCAGTCACGAGAACCTTGTTTTCACCATCAGTGTTTAAGGCAGATCTCAGTTCACTGTGGCCACAGAACCACAGGTTGTGCATAAGCAAGACCTAATCAGGCAAGTGTTTTCAGGTATAATGCGATGTAGCCTTCTTGGGACGAATCGTTGTTCTGTAAGTGAAGAACATGTATGTATAGATCATGTTGTGTTACTGCAGCACAAATTGAGATGATATTTCCAATTGATTTCTCTACTTACTGATGTCTCAGCCTGTGTTTCTCTTCTGGCTAATACCTTTCCCTTGTTCTAGGAAGTTTTTTTCTTTTTTTCCAGAGTCTCTCTTCTTTCTTCGATGACTTTCCATGATTTTTTACCTTTTTCACTGCTTTTCTCAGGGTTTTTTGTTGCTGTTGTTCTGTTGTTGTTTTTCCACTTCTGCCAGCTAAGTGTTCTCCGTTTTTCTAGAGAGAATCAAAAGTCCATAGAATTCCAGGTGTTGAAGGAATGTTAGCAATTAATTAATTCAAAACACCCCCTAGTACTTCATGCTGCCATTAATGTTTTGGTCAAGTGGTTGATCTCATGAGGAGTTTGAACTCAAAGAGATTATGTGACTTACTTGAGTACAGTGAGTGATGAAATGAGATGAAGTGTAGGTTTCTAAGTCCAGTACGCTTCCTTCTTTATCATCCTTTGGGTGAGTGTTTTAATTATGGAAAGGAATGGAATTAGCAGCGGAATCCAAGTTTCAATAGGACCAACACTGGGTTGGAGTAGGAATAAGGATTTTAGAATAGAGATCAGAGATCAGATAGGGGAAAAGAGATCAGAATAGTAGGGTATGACAAGATAAAGAGAAATTACAAGAAAGAAGGAAAGAGGATGTTGGTAGTTGTCTAAAAAAGCAGATTAAAGTAAGGGGTTCAAGGGCGTCCTGAACAGGTTGCTGCTTTTTTGTTTGTTGAATTGGAGGAACCAGCATTCTTTAAGATTTGTATGAAAACATATTAAACCTTTGAGCCTCTGGAAACATTCTCTTTATAGCAAGTAGGAATATGGTATCATCCACCAGCACCCGAAATTACAGAGCGGGTCCCCTCGAGTCCAAAGGCACTGCAGATTGCTGAACTCTATAGACCCATGGCCCACCGCAGGTGTTTCGTCACCTCCACGTCTTTTTCCAATGCACTGATGTCCTTCCCATGGATATGGAGGGTTGCGCAGAGATAGGACTGATTGTGAAAACAGTAATGAAGTTGGGTAGGTGGTAACATGACTATGTTGGGAGTGGATGACTGAGGCTCCACTTAGCTTATTTTCCAGGAACAGGGAAATGGACAACTCCTACTGTGGGTCATTTGAGCCCATCCTTGTTTCAGGAGTCTATGCCTTCTTAGGCTGAAGTTTTCAAGGTTGGAGATTGCCAGGAAGCTGTGAGGACAAGTGGTCTGGGAGTGGGGAGGCTAAGAACATACATATTTGTTCTTTGACTGTTGTACGTGTAACTTGCAAACATTTCACACATTTCAGGGAACTGATTGTAGTGTTTCAGGGTGAAAGGAATGAATGGCGCGATTTAATAACTGCTTTCTACGTTAAAGAAGCAAGACTGCCATTTTTCTCACACAGATTAATCTTTGAACCAGGGACAGACCATGGAGAAGGGTCAGTGTATCTTTCTAACTTGATTTAGCTCACTGCTTTTGTCCCAGTTCAGGTTCCATTTATGTCAGCTATTATTTGCGTTTTGAATTCAGCCTTCAGGACTTTTGGTGAAAACAACATACTCTCAGGTGTTGCCAACATATTGGCTGTCATTCTCTGTTACGGAAACTTAGAGTGTATCTTCATTAAATATTGCATGAGTTGGGAGTGGTGGAGGCAGAAATAGGTAGCTAAGAGCTTTTCTAGCATATCATCTAATTTTTAATTATATCAAGAGACTATATTTCATATGCAGATAGCTGACCTTTTACTCCTTTTGTTGTTGTTGTTGCTTTTGTCAAGAAATGAATTCACTTGTTTTTGTTATCTTTACCCTAAAGTCTTTCCCGCGAAACTGGCAATAAAGATTCATGGCCTATATCAGAGGAATGGCTCTTCGATGTTAATACCAAGGTAAAAGGCTCCTGTGTGAAATTAACTGTTTTGCTCTGAATTTAGTTTTGTGTAGCAATGACTTGTAAAATTTAGTTGTGGGCTACCTATCATTGTTCTATGTTTGTCATGGAAAATTCCTCAGCATGAACCATTTTATAACATGTGACCATTTGATGCTGCATTGTTTTGTTGTTGTTTTTTTAACTTCAGTAAGTATCAAAGATGGGGGCTGAGAAAAAGAAGGGCTGGGAAATGTATAGTGATAGTAAAATTCGATAGGGAGTTTTCCCACCGTGACGGAGCTATGCAATTTGGGTAACGGTAAGGATTCTCAATGTGACTTTTACGTTATACCAGCATGACTTTTATCATACTCGTGCCTGAATGAAATCTTGAATGGATTCACGTACTCATTGTAATAGTCATGAACTCTTCCTGGTACCTTTCAGTTTTAAAACTAGATAGTATATGACATATGGTTTTATTTTATTACGCTTTGTATGTTGGTATGGTATACTTGTTAGGAGGGAGTGTTTTCTTCATTTCATTTTTTTTTCACTTACATTCCGTTGACAATCCGTATTATTTTATATTAGTTTCCGGTATACTAGGTTCATCATTTAGACTTAATAATTGTAGAATTTTTGAAAGTTTAGAATTCATGTTCTCTATCTCAAAACTCGTATAACAAAAGGATTCCACTATATTCTAAATCATTGCTTTGGGAATATATTTAAATATCTTCATCTAATTGAAGAGTACATGTTTTGCATAAAATAATAACCAATTTGAAAAACAGAGATCTTTTTTTTTTCAAGTTTTGTGTTTTAATGGCGTATTTGATTACATGGTATTTGATCCGTGGGCTCCTCGGCCCATATATGCAATAGTGACACAGATTTTCATTCAACTGATATTCTGACATACTCCATCGTCAAATCAACACTTGTTGAGTACCTATTCTGTAACAAGCACGATCTCATTTACTTCTCAGAATAGCCTTGGCAAAGAAGGGAATCCTCATCTTCAGAGATAAGGAAGTGGAGACCAAGTCAGTCTAGGTAGCATGTGTTGCAGTAGCCAGGGAGAACGTTGAGGGTTTGATCCAAAATGCACTTGGCTCCAAAGCTCATGATACTCTTGTCTGCTCCCTATAAAACGTGTCCGTGAGGTCCTATGCCCATTGTCCATGACGCATTGACCAAAGTAAAGAAAGGATCCGTGTCTGCAAAAGACAGGATGCTTTCTTTACTCTGGTCAAAAGCAGAGATTCTTAAAAATCGTGTAATAAAATATCAAGCTTCAGAAAGTTTTTAGTTTTGTTTTTTAAATGTAAAATGTTTCATTTCTGTTACAGTTGACATTCAATATGATGTCAGCCTCAGGTGTACAGCATAGTGGTTAGGCATTTATATAATGTGTAAACTGGTACTCCGATTAGTGTGGAATCCCTGACACCATACTTAGTTATTACAATGTTATTTCCTGTATTCTGTGTGCTGTCCTTGACAGCTACATGACTGTTTTATGACTGCCAATGTGTACTTCTTAATCCTTTTACCTTTTCAAGTTGCTCCCCAACACTCTTCCCTCTGGGCAATGATCAGTTAGTTCTCTGCATCTATGAGTTTGTTTCTTTTTTCTATGTTCATTTATGTTTTTATTTATTTTTACATATCACCGATAAGTGAAACCATGTGGTATTTGCGTTTCTCTGTCTAACTTATTTCACTTCGAATAATACCCTGTAGGTGCACGCACGTTGTCACAAATGGTAAGATTTTATTCTTTGTTACAGCCAAGTAGTATGTTGTTGTATATATGTAGCACTTCTTGTTTATCCAAGACGATGGATACTTCGGTTGCTTCTTTATCTGGAGTATTGTAAATAATGCGACAAGGACCATACAGATGCATACATGTTTTCAAAGGAGTGTTTTGGATTTCTGCGGAGAAAAACTCAGAAGTGGGATTGCTGTGCCACATGGTAGTTCTATTTTCAAATTCTTGAGGAACTTCCATATTGTTTTCCATTGTGGCTGGCCGGATTTGCGGTCATACCAACAGTGCACGGGGGTTCCCTTCACATCCTCACCAACACTTGTTGTTTGTTGATTTATTGATGATGGCGATTCAGACAGTTGTGAGGTGATAGCTGATTGTGTATTTAATTTGCATTGCTCTAATGATTAGTGCACTGAGCATGGTGCCGTATGTCTCTTGGCTATCTGTGTGAGCTCTTTGGAGAAAAGTCTATTCAGGTACTCTTCTGATTTTGTAATTGCATTGTTTGTCTTTCGGTGTTACGTTTTCTGAGTTCCTTATATGTTTTGGATATCAACCCTTTCTCTGATATATGATTGGCAAATATCTTCTCCCATTCGTCCGGTCGTGTTTTCATTTTGTTGATGGTTTCTATTGCTGTGCAAAACTGTTTCAGTTTGATGTCATATATATGGGTCTTGAAGTCCTATCCATTCAGCCACGTTAGGTCGTCTCTGGAGCATGTAACGTATTTGTATTTAAAGTAATTGTTATACGTATGTAATTATTGCCATTTTATTATCCATATTTCTTCTCCTCCTCTTCGTCCTCATTCTCCTGTTTCTCCTCCTCCTCCTCTTTCTTTTCTTCCTTCTTCTCCTTCTTCTCTTTCTCTTCCTCCTCTTTCTCCTCCTCCTCCTCCTTCTCCTTCTTCTTCTTCTGTGTCTTGTTCTTTTTTCAAGTTGTCGTTTCACATTTCTTGTAATATTGGTTTGTTGGTGCTGAACGCCATCATCTTTTTCTCTGGCAAGTTTTTACCTCTCCATTGATTCTAAATGAGAGCCTTGCCAGATACAGTAATAGTAATCTTGGTTGTAGATTATAGCTTTTCATCACTTTCAATATTTCTTGCCAATCTCTTCTGACCTGCAGATTTTCTCTTGAGAGATCACCTGACAATCTTATGCGATCTCCATTGTACGTGACTAACTACTTTTCTCTTGATGGTTTTAATATTCTCTCCGTGTCCTACCCCTTTGGAATTTTAATTATGATATGTTTTGGTGTGGGCCTATTTGGGTTCATTTTGTTTGGAACTTTTGTGTTTCCTACGCTTGTGTGTCTATTTCCTTCTCCAGGTTAGGAAAGGTTTCCATCATTATGTATTCTGATAGGTTTTCTTTCTTTTTTTAATTTATTGCGGTGACAATTGTCAGTAAAATTACATGGATTTCAGGAGTACAATTCCGTATTACATCATGTATAAATCCCATTGTGTGTTCACCACCCAGAGTCAGTTCTCCTTCCATCAGCATATATTTGATCCCCCTTACCCTCTCCTCCCAACCCCCACCCCCTTACCCTCTGGTAACCACTAAACTATTGTCTGTGTCTATGAGTTTTTGTTTCTCATTTGTTTTTCTTGTTCTTTTGTTGTTTTTGGTTTATATACCACATATCAGTGAAATCATATGGTTCTCTGCTTTTTCTGTCAGACTTATTCGCTTAACATTATACTCTCAAGATCATCCATGTTGTCACAAATGTTCCTATATCATCTTTTCTTACCGCTGAATAGTATTCCATTGTGTATATATACCACAACTTCTTTATCCATTCATCTATTGAAGGACATTTTGGTTGTTTCCATGCCTTAGCCACCGTAAACAAAGCTGCAGTGAACACTGGGGCACACGTGTCTTTATGTATAAATGTTCTCAGATTTTTGGGGTAGATACCCAGGAGAGGGATTCCTGGGTCGTACGGTAATTCTATTCATAATTTTTTGAGGAACCTCCACACTGCCTTCCATAACGGCTGCACCAGTCTGCATTCCCACCAACAGTGTATGAGGGTTCCTTTTTCTCCACAGCCTCTCCAACACTTGTTAGTGTTTGACTTGCTGATGATAGCCATTCGGACTGAAAGAAATTGAAGAAGGCACAAGAAATGGAAAGACATTCCGTGCTCATGGATTGGAAGAATCAACATAGTTAAAATGGCCATATTACCCAAAGCAATATACAGATTTAATGCAATCCCCATCAAAATCCCAATGGCATTTTTAAAGAAATAGAACAAAAATATCATCAGATTTGTTTGGAACCACAAAAGACCCCGAATAGCCAAAGCAATCTTAAGAAAAAAGAACAATACTAGAGGTAAGACACGCCCTGACTTTAGCTTGTACTACAGGGCTACAATCATCAAAACAGCATGGTCTTGGCAGGAAAACAGACACAGAGACCAACGGAATAGACTTGAGAACGCAGAAATAAAACCACTTAAATGTGGACAGACAATTTTGACAAAGAAGCTAAAAACATCCAATAGAGGAAAGACAGCCTCTTCAATAAGTGGTGCTGGGAGAATTGGATAGCCACGTGCGAAAGAATGAAACTGCACTGCTATCTGTCACCATGTACCAAAATTAATTCAAAATGGATCAAAGACTTAAGCATAAGACCTGACACAATAAACTGCATAGAAAAAAACATAGGTACTAAACTTATGGACCTTGGGTTCAAAGAGCATTTTATGAATTTGACTCCAAAGGCAAGGGAAGTAAAAGCTAAAATAAACGAATGGCACTATATGAAACTTAAAAGCTTCTGCACAGCAAAAGAAACCATCGACAAAATAAAGAGGCAACCAACTGAATGGCAGAAGATTTCTGCAAACAGTGCCTCCGATAAGGGACTAATCTCCAAAATATTCAAAGAACTCATGAAACTCAACAACCACTAGGTTTTCAATTCGTGCTCTCTCTCCTTCTTCTCCTTTCGATAGCCTTACGAATGTTGTTACACTTGATATTGTCCCAGACATCCCTGAAAGTATTTTCTGTTTTATTTATTTTTTATTTATGTTCATTTTTTTTCTGTTCTGATTGGGTGTTTTCTGCTACCTTGTCTACCAAATCACTATTGGAACCTCTGCTTCACCAAATGTGCTGCTGATTCCATCTATAAATTATTCATTTAAATACTGTATTTTTCATTTCAGACTTTTTTTTTAAGGATTTCTATGTCTTTTTTATATTTGCTGTCTCTCTGTTGAAGTTTTACTTACTTTATGGATTCTTCCCCTAATTTCATCTCACATCCTTATAACTAGTGTTTTAAACTCTGTATCTGGTATGTGTCCATTTGGTTTACCTCTTTTTCTAGAGTTTTGTCCTGTTCTTTCATTAGGGAAATGTTTCTTTCTCCCTTGTTTGTTCACTGCCTCTCTGTGTGTGTTTCTATGTATTATGTAGATCTGCTAATTCTCCTCATCTTGGCAGCATTGGCTCATATAACAGGTGTCCTGTGTGTCGGGTGGTACAACCTCCCTGGTCACCGGAGCCAGGAGTTCCAGAAGCTCATGTGGGTGGTGTGTGCCCTCCTGTTGTACTTGAGCCATATTGCTGTTGGCGCATCAGTGTGTGGAATGGACGCTCAGGACGACTGGCTGTGACTACAGTAGATGAGCTGATGTGTGTGGGCTGACGTCACAGAGTGGGATCGGCTGTAGCAGGGCTCCGGTGTCTGCTCAGTCCATGGCTTGGGCGTGCCATTTGTGGAGCTAATTGGGTGTCGTTCTGGTGTTGCTGAAGCTGATCACCAGGTGTGTTGGATTTGGGGCCTCTTGGGAGGGGCTGTGGGGCAGGCCCAGGTCAGCTGCTGCTTGTGCCCAACCCGGAGCACCCAGTGGAAGCCAGAAAGTGACCTACTTTTGGTAGCTGCCTTTGTGGGTTTGGAGGCCCCTGGGAAAGGCTATGCTGTGACGCAAGACAGGATGATGCATAGGATACTAGAAAGAAACGGAGGTCCTCAATAGCATAAGTTGCGGCCTTATTGACTGTCTTAAAACAGAATTGTGATGATGCAACACCTCTGCTTACTGGGTGACTCCCCATTATGTGAGGGTAAAATTCATATGCTAGCATGACACGTGCCTTCTTTGATTTGGTTCTGAAACGGCAGCGGTATCTCCATCCCATTCTCAGTGTTCCAGGCTTACCCCATCCCTTTGCGGCCCTCACTTGCAACATGTTGTTTCATCCTCAGGCTTTTGCTCCCTCTGCCCTTCTGGATTCCCCTTCATGCCTTCCCTCAGCACCTCGTATAACTGTCGAGATGCAGCCCTATCTTTGCCGCATCTGCTGAGCTCGCCTGGTACAACTGATTGTTGTCTCTTGTATGATCTAACTGTACTTTATTCACTTCAGGTGTACAAGTAGCGAGCGGTACTTTTCTGTTCTTATTTTTTCATGTATTATAATATCTCTACTCCTACTAGAATGTAGGACAAAATGTTTCATTTGTATTTCCAGCTTCCCCTGGGTCTGTGCCTATGATTTGTTGCCTACAGTAAAGTTTTCTTGTCCCACCGATGGATGGACTGAGTGAGTGAGTGAACGAGTAAATGAATATGATGTTTTCTGAAGTTGGGTTTTTCTTTCTTTTTGTTTTCTTTACTAGAAAGAAGCAACCAAGCCGGCAATTGGAAAAAGAGAAAATCGTGTGGCTATTATTGAAAGTGCTCCACAAGACCAAACAAGCAATGATAATTTGACTTGTGTTGACAGTGCACACCAGGATAATATACGTGGTAATTTAGTGACTACCTATGAATTCTTTCTAGCTTAAGCTCTGCTATAAACAAATCTAACATGTGTCGACCCACATGTGATATTCACTTCTTTTAAGCATTCTTTCCTATCTTTTTTTGCAAAAGTATCCCCACTATTAACAACTGCTTCTTCTTGCAAACGCTTCCACCCCCTGAAATTCTTTTCTGCTATTACTTTTATGGAAATAAGCATGACTGAATGTGTATTTAAAATGCACAGTAATATACGTTCACATTAATGTACCTGTGACTCCATTTTATAGTTAAAAAGTCATCATTAGGATTAGGACAAGATGAAGATGAAGAATCACCTTGGGATTCTGAGGTACTGTCTTTCAGAATTATTATTATTATCAATGTTATTTACAAAATCACCATTCTGTGATGTTAAAACGAAAAGGGTGTGCTTTGACTTTACTTTCTCACCTCTGCATTTCCCCATACAAATCATTTTTTGATGGTTTATCCTATAATTAATAAACTAGCTATGTGGTTAATCTAATAAGACAGCGTAGTACAATTCTGCTAACTTGCAAGTTTCACTTTAGGAAGTCAGTGCAGAATAGTATAAAACACGTAGGCTTCCAAGTCTTAAGGAGTCAGTTTGGGATCTGAAGTGAAGTTTACCTAAAAGGTAAAGAATTATTCCAGCTCGACCTATACCCAAATGCATGACTCTGTGGTTTTTGTAGATGTGGAAATGTCCTAATGAGTTTCAGAAAGAAAGAGTTTGGATTGTAGGGTGTTTTTATAATTTGGAACTTGAGAAGATAATGCCTGGGACACCAAAGTATTATTATATTTGTATTGTCAAATAGATCTGCAAGGAACTTTTCTATGGTAGGAAAAGCATGGTGAATACTACTAATATGTTGGATTACACTAACAACAATTTGGCTGAGCGCTGCTTTACTATGTAACAACTGTCTCGTTCAGTTAAAACAGCAGGCATTGAGTCACTTGATGGCAACTGTACTTGCAGTAATGGAAGTACAGTGTAATGATGAGCCAATGTGAGGTGACAGCTGTGGAAAGAGACAGGAGGAGTGTGATCTTCTGATATAGGCAACTGCTGCCTCCTGGCACAGACACTGCGTTTGACGATAAGAACGCAGTAGAATCCTGCATGGGTCACTTGCTAGCTGTGGGGTCTTGGGGCAACTCCTTCTTAACCTGTCGGATGTCAGTGCCCTCATTTGTCATAATGGTACTAATGACTACCTTTGAGGTATGTGGAATGCACAAATGTGGTAACAAATGTGAAAACACTTCGAAAACTGTAAAGGGTGCTATAGAATGTAAAACACAATGATCACAGTGAGATGCAGCGACTTATTAAATATCGGGGACACTTTTTGTAAACCTGTAGGACAATCAAATGGCAGTAGTGTCAAGAACAGAGTGGAAAAGTTAGAAGGGGCACGTGGATTTCTCACCTGGGGGATGTTAAGTTTCAGAGACTGTGATTGGCAATACCCTGTAGATGTGTAGTGTTTTGGTACTTGAGGCTTTGTTGGTGCGAGCTGAATGTTTTCACCTTGAGTAAATTTCTAGTTGGATACCAGCTGTGTGCTGGGCAGTTAGACACTGACTGGAGAAGTTCAGGGGACAGCTGTAGCTGTACAAGCAGAAAAACAAGTGAACGACAGTCCATTATAAGTCACTATATCTGCGTCATTTAAGCAGAATGGAGAATGCTGGGTTAAAGAATATTGTCGGGGGTCGGGCATGGTTGTAGTTGGAATAGGAGTGGGAGTGGAATATCAGTGGTCAGGAAAGATCTTTGTGAGTGTGACAAAAACTGCCAAGTGAAGCATGAGAAGGAGCCAGTCGTGTGAAGATCTAGAAGCAAAACCTGCTGGACAGAGACTGCAATGGATCGCATCTGTCCATCATTGTATTCTAACGTCTTGGAATGGCCAGGAAGAGGAAGTGGGGTAACCATCATCAACCCATTTTTATACTTGTTGTTCTGTGTGGGAAAGAAGTAAAATGTGCATGGTAAGTGTCTGGTACATTTTAGATGATTATAATAAGTAAATGTTCTTATTTTTCCCTGATTACAAATTATTATACTTTTTTGAAAAGTTGCATAACTATATATACCATTTTTCCTATTATTTATTGACACATAATATAATGAAAAGTTTTTCTTATCTCTTTGCCACTTGGGTCAATGATTTTTTCTATCAAAATTTTGGTCAAGTAACAGTTCGTTTTCTCCTAGCTCTTGTGGACCTAGATGAAGTAGGTTCTAAAATGTTCTGTTAAGACTCAGCTGGACATACACCAAGGTTTCTTACCATGTCAAGCAAGTATCTTGTTTTAGCACTAAAAAACAAAGCTGTGATTAGAAAGATGTAACGGTTATATCAAGTGCACTTATCAAAGTATTAGGTTGTTGCGAAAGTAATTGGGGTTTCAAAGGTAAAGAACAAATTGCAAAATTGCAATTACATTTGCACCAACCTAATATTTCCTTAGATACATATTTTTCAAAAAATGCTTTTCTTGGAGGTAAGAACTTTAACATTTTCATCCTGAATTATTAACTAGAGATGGTATGAAGTGTCCATGAGTTACTAATCATCTTGTTTCCTAACCCCTTCAGACCAGCATTGAAGTGGAAGATCCTGTTCCTGAGGAAGCTGTAGGAAAGTACGGTGCGCAACCCTGCAGACCAGGTGCACTTTGTAACACCAATTTAATTTTGGGAAGCAGTACGCGCGGACATTTGGCATGCGTGCAATCTTCTCTTCCTCATTCCTTTTTTTTGTTACAAATTTAATTGAAGGATTTGACATAAGTAACGTGATGTCATTGTTGCTATCGAAGTTTGAGAGAAAAGACATCGACAGGACTAAGAAAATGAGATTTTAAAAGTGTGACTTCACTAAAATGTTTCTCCTCTTGTTTCGATACCCCAAAAAGTCCCAGTTTGGAACCCCTGTGCTTATTAGGGGTTCTCAGGGGTTAATTATCACACTGGAAGATATTTCCAGGGTTTCCAAATGGTTATTTGAATTTTGACGTTTGCCCAGAGTAAGCCTCAGTCGCTACCATGTCAATTGCGTTTTAACTTTACTTCCTCTTAGTGTTGTAACACTGATGCTCTTAAGCCAACCAGATGTTCTGATGAGCAGACACTGGCTGTGCGTGTACATGAACTTATGGAGTCTTTGATTATTAAAAATGAGAGAAGTAATTAATAGTAATGAATATCTGGTAGACACAGTCTTTGAAAACAGTATTTCTGAATCTTTTGTGCCCCGGGATTCTTTTATGCTATTAAAACTTATTGAGAATTCCAAAGTATTTTCTTTTGTCGGTGGTCTCCATTGATAGTTACAATATTAGACTTAAAACCTGAAAATTTTAAAATACGAGCACACACAGGCATGCATTCCTTGAGCCATTAGAGCTACGAGCCAGTCACCATCAGACCTATGATGTTACCATCAGAGCTGTGATATCACGGCTGTGGAGAACTCTACTGTACACTTAGAAGAGAATGAGAGTGAAAATGGCCAATGACAGTCAGTGTTTCTGTGAAAATAGTTTTGACCTTTTCGGGCCCCTCGACTGACTGATCTTGGGACTTTAGGGATTCTCACAGGACATTGGAAACTACTGTTTTAAATGACATACGGGCTTCCTGGTTGTGAAGTGATAAAATAGTTTTAAAGCTTCTCTTCTACAGTTGTGGTTTTCTTTCACTTGTCTTTAAGATTTAAGGTGAGAATTTTGTTTAAAAAGCAAAAGGAAAATAAGTTTGCTATATATTCATTTTCTGTCTCATAGTTCACTGTACTCCTTGGAGCTAGTGTGGACCTAGTTTGATCGTATTTTTACTTGGAAACAACAAAGTCACCCAAGTCTGTCATTTGTCATATGAATTTCTGTTTATGGAAGGGTTAAAAAATGAATTCTGAAGATCTTGAAGCATTTAGAAAAGACTATTTTCTTATAATAAGTAGTTTCTAATTTGTAATAGTACCATGCTTTAAAAGCTTTTTTTCTAATCCCATGTTTGTCACACATATTTGAACTTAAGATAAGTGGTTAGACATGACTTTTGAGAACGACAAAAAAATTCACATCCGGCACCATGTTAACTATTAAGGAAAGCTTTAATTGGAAACACATTACATAATAGAAATTGCTGAGTGACAATAATGAATTAAACTTACCTATGAGAATGGCAATATAGGACACTTAAAATAAAATGTGCTCGGAAGGAGTAGTGTGTTCGGGGAAAAGGAGGACGTGGGACCGCTTCTCTGAAAAAGGAAGTTTTTCAAGATGGTCAACTTTGTGTTATTTTTACCTCCTAATAAATGAAAACTTTATTTTCAGCTTCTTCCAAATGGAATGCTACTTCTTTGACTTTCGATCATGGAACTTCTCAAAGATCCGGGGATTGGAAAGTTGGTGATAAAAGGCCGTTTGCATCACACTCAATGAGCAAACCTCTGTCAGCATCCACAGAGTTTGGACAGATGACCGTAATAGACAAACGAAAGAGTCAGATTGTAGGTGTGTTTCTGTTAGGTAATCATAGGCTCCATGACTTGTGTGAATCACCGCTGCCAGAAAACAGAGAAAGCAAAGAAGGAACTAAAGATACAGAAAGTGTTCAACCCCAGCCCACCTCTATGTAGCCCCATCATAGTTCTGACTTTCCAACAGTCATTTTGTGGCAAAATCTACTTGACGTTTACTCTGTTTATGCAACTTACAACCAAACAGAATGACTTTTAGCAAGACATTGGCATTCTTCCTGAAGCACAGTAACATACGGAAATAAGAAAGAGAATGAGGTGAAAGGGTGATTTCCTTTAGACTAGTATTTAGCGTACACTGGGGAGTGGGCAGCAGGATTATATGTACCACATTGGGACCAGATGGGAAAACTTCAGAAAGATCTAAAGGTTGCCTAGTGAAACAAAACAGTTTTTTAGCTTTAGTTTTATAGCTCGGCATTCGCAAGTATTGGTTATAACTTTATTCGATGTAACTGAAAAAGCACCTTTGAAACCAACAACCAAATATTTCTTGGATTTTCTATGGCATTATATAGTTTAGAATTGACTTTTGCAGCAGTATTGGGATTCATTGAGAATTTAGTGCATAGCACTTCCTTCTCAGCTGTGTCCGCAGTCTGTCTCCTCTTCTCTCCCTTCTTCCTTAAACCCCAGTGCTGAATCCTCAATGGTGAAAAGAAATTTTCAGAATAGTAGAGGAAAACATTTCAGCTATAAGGAAGGGTGTACACAGATACATGCATCAGAAGTAACAGTCATTGTGGAAACAATGAATGACGTTGCAGTTGAATCTTAGGGTGTTGTTCAAAAGGTACAATTACGAGGTAGAGAACAGAGTATATAGTGCGATTCGATATGTTTGTCCTGTATTTCTAAATTGCGTTTTGTTTCTGATTGTTTTTCCATCGATGTTCAATGAATGAATTGGTGGATTCATTTTTGACACGTTTGTATGCCTTTTACTTTGTGCCATATTACCCAAATGGTTTGTTGAAGTGTGAGCTAATTAGAAGTATTTCTTAAGTAAAGTAAAGTATTCAGGAAAAGATTACGCTTAATTTGAACTCTCAATTGATAAGATGTTATTTTCTGTATCTATAAAGATGATAGCTTTTATCTGACTGTTCTAAGTAGTTCGTTTTAACTCATATGTAGACTTGTCAGCAGGACAACACCTAGGAATGACATCGGAGGAAGGGCAAGCGAGGCTTGATGGAAATGAAAAGAACTACACACGTGTATGTAAAATTTAAGCTTAAATTTCTAGTATAATATGGTTTTCTGTGCTTTAATAATATAATAGAGTCCAATTGAAATTACCTTTCAAGCTAGCCTTTTAGAGTCACACGGTCATAATTGAATGATATGTATAACATTTGAACTAGTTAGAAAACTTAAAATATTGTTAGCATCTATACATATTCACAGCTCAACTTTATCCTTGAATTGAGGCAAAAAATAATAATAATAAAGTCCTGAATATTGTTTGCTCCTTTAATTTTTATAACTCCCTTACATAACAAAGAAAGTAACATCAAATATTGAATCACGTGATGAGACAGTTGAAATTATGAACCATGTGAAAATGATGGCCACTGATTCGGGCTCACGTGAAAGGAGTCAGTGGTTCAAAATGTGCAGTTCCCTATGGCTTGTCACTAAGGCCAAGGTTAGAGATGGATTCTTCCTTGTGACCTCTGTGTAATGGACGTCTGAGTCTACATTCAGAGAGAGAATGGGGTCATGCAATCAACTCAACTGACTTTTAAGAGAATCATGCTTTCCAGGATGGGACCTTTGGTTATTAGGGCACAAACAATAACTTTCTAATTCCTTTCATTTCAGTGTAGGAAATCAGTAAATGTGACTTAATTTTTGATCTGCTCTTATTAGTGGGTGTTGAATAAGTTAGAATTGGATGCAACAGATAACTATGTCAATGTATAACACTATCATAGTGTATAATTTGTATTAATATGTAGGAATTTACTTCTCTTACTGATTGATGTTAATGATGTGGGCTCCTAATTAAAGTTTGCCTATTCTCCCGTTATTAATCTTTAAAAGATATTCTTAAATTCACTATAGGGGCTCACTATTTAAGATGTGGTGTGGTGAACTATTTTAAGTGAGGAAGCCTCTGTGACATTAAAAATCATTTACTGTTTCATTTTTGGGGTGGGTTTAACATATAAGCGATTGTTTAGTGCAAACGGTGACAAAATTAGTTTTGCGGGTTCATGTTTTTCTTCTAATTTAGACTAAGGCAACTTATTTTTCACTTTCTACTTACAGTCCAATAATTTAGGAATAAGTAAACGTAGATTAAGATTTTTAACAGTTAAATTTTAGTTACATTCTAATTTTTCTTTGTTCCTATTCGATTCTCTAGGTTGTACAAAAGGAAAACGACACGCAGAGGCCACTTTCTCAAGAACAGGACAACAGAATATTAGAAGATGCAATTCTGACCAATTGCCTTCAACAACAAAAGGAGACAAAAATAAATCTTAAGAAAATGAATTCTGAGGTATTTTGTTTAGTTATTTTCAAATATGTGTGTGCGTATTTGTGTATGGACATATTTTGAAAACCAATGTTGTACCTATGGGAATTCTGGAGGATGTTAAAGGTGTGTGTGTGTGTGTGTGTGTGTGTGTATTTTAGGGGAAGTGAGATTTTCCGTCCATTGCAATAAATGATATTCTTGACTGAAATCCATTTATGTCCAACAATCAAGTAGTGACGTTCCCAATGTCTCATCTATAGGGGAGGCTTTCAATACTTTTTACATGGATCAATGAGCTTTTTACAATCTCAACTCTATTGCTACTGAGAACAGAAGTTTCAGTTTGAGGCAGGGATTTCATCCCCTTGCTGTGTTAGCAGAGAGGTTAGTTTTCACTTCCACTGATTGTAAGGAGTAGAAGCATAGCCAGGTCAGAGACCGTCTTTTAGATCTCCTTGTCCTGCTTTTGAGAAAAGTAACAATTTGCTCCCAGTAGAGTCCTACTTCAGTACTAGGAACTTTTGAAGATATTGGATGCCACGATACATACTTAGTGATAATTTAGTGGTGAGTATTTTATTCAAAGAAGTCAGTGTATTTTCCCCTATTTCACATTTATTTCTCCTTTCAACATCATGAAAGGGAAATAACACTTATTGCAGCAGCAAATAATCTCACTATTTTCTAAGAAGAGCTCTATAATTTTTAGCTTATTTTCCCTGAGTATTTTGAAATCTAAGGCGTCTTTTGAATTTATATGTTTACACTAGAAGAGCAGCAAGCATACTATTGTAGAGTCCAAAGTCCTGGGGAAAATCCTGACCTTGCTCCTCTTTTTAATCATTCTGTTCGAGATTGTGATAACGAAATGAGTTCATTGATGTATAAAGAAGTGCTTAGCGCAATGCCTAGATTTATCAGTGATTAGTAGATTTAATCTCATAGGTGACTCTGAAAATATTAGAAAAGTAAAATGTATTTTGAGTATTCTTGGAAAAAAAATTCTAGGAAATGTAATCAGTCCAAATATATGCAGAGTGAATACTCTTACTGTGGGATAGGTGTATATTCAGACGGTAACCTCTATTTTAAAATGTAGTCAAACTTCTTACTCTTTTATTTCATGCCTTCTGGGTTTGCTGCCTTTCCAGTTCTGAGACTCTTAAAATTCTCTTATGATTTTAAAATTCTTTTTCACTTTCATGGATTCAGCATCTTACATTAAATTTTTTTTTAACTTTGGGGAATTTATGCTTGTATAAAGTTGGAGGTTTGCATTCAATGTTGCACAAACTGCAGTATCATTTGTACCAACCTAATATTCGCTTAAATACCTATTTTTCAAAAAGTCCTTTTCTTGGAGGTTATAACGTTAGTATTGCTAGCCTGAATTGTTAACTAGGGATTGCATAAAGTGTCCATTAGTTACTAATCATCTTGTTTCCTAACCCCTTCAGCCGACAATTGAAGAGAAAGATCCTGTTCCTGACGAAGCTGTAGGAATGGACGAAGTGCAACCCTTCAGACTAGGTGCACTTTGTAACACCAATTTAATTTTGGGAAGGAGTACGCGAGGACATTTGACATGCGTGCAGTCTTCTCTTCCTCATTCCTTTTTTTCTTTGCTACAAATTTAATTGAAGGATTTGACATAACGTGATGTCATTGTTTGTATGGATGTTTGAGAAGAGGTATTTACAGGAATAAGGAAATGAGATTTTAAAACTGACTTCACTAAGATGTTTCTCCATTTGTTCGATACCCTAATTGTCCCAGTTTGGAATCCCTGTACTTAATAGTGGTTACCACAGGTCAATTATCACCCTGGAAGATTTTTCCAGCATTTTCAAATGGTTCTTTGACTTTTTATGTTAACGCCAGTAAGCCTCAATTGCTACCATGTCAATTGCTTTCTAACTTCACTTCTTCTCTTAGTGTTGTAACACTGATGGTCTTAAGACAACCAGATGTTCTGCTGAGCAGACACTGGCTGTGTGCGTACCTGCGCCTCTGGTGTCTTCGAGTATTAAAAATGGGAGACGTAATTAATAGTAATGAATATTTGACAGACACAATCTTTGCAAACAGGAATTCTGAAGCTTTTGTGCCTTGGGATGCTTTGATGGTATTAAAAATTTTTGAGAATTCCAAAGAACATTTTTAAGTCAGTAGTCTCCACAGATAGTTACAATCTTAGAAATAAAAACCGAACAATTTAAAATACATAACTTTTGATATTGACAAAAAAATTCACACCCCACACCATTTTAACTATTGAGAAGGGAAGCTTTAATCGGAAACACATTATATAACAGAAATTGCTGAGTGACAATAGTTAATTAAACTTACCTACGTGAATGGCAAGTATAGGACACCTAAAATAACATGTACTCTGAAGGAGTAGTGTGTTTGGGAGAAAGAGGGTGTGGGGCTGCTTCTCTGAGGAAGGAAGTTTTACACGATGGTCGACTTTGTGTTATTTTTACCTCCTAATAAATGAAAACTGTATTTTCAGATTCTTCCAGCTGGAATGCTACTTCTTTGACTTTCAATCATGGAACTTCTCAAAGATCCGGGGATTCGAAATTTGGGGATAAACGGCCATTTGCCACACACTCAAGGAGCAAACCTCTGTCAGCATCCACAGAGTTTGGACAGATGACCGTAATAGACAAACGAAAGACTCAGATTGGAGGTGTGTTTTTCTTACGTACTTCTACGCAACATGAATTGCGTGAATCACAGCTACAAGATAACAGAGAAAGCAAAGAAGGAAATACAAAAACAGAGAGTTCAACCCTAGCCTACCTCTGTGTAGGTTGATCGTAGTTCTGAATTTCCCACAGTCATTTTGTAGCAAAATGTGCTTTATGTTTACTCTGTTTAGGCAAGTTACAGCCAAATAGAATACCTTTTAGCGAGACATTGGCATTCTTCCTCAATCACGGTAACATAAGGAAATAAGAAAGGGAATAAGGAGAAAGTATGATTCCATTTAGACTAGTATTTAGCGTACACTGGGGAGTATGTATGTATAACTATACACATATATAGGTACATACATACATACATATACGTGTATATGTGTATGTATGTATGTGTGTATATATATATATATATATATGTATATATATATATATATATATATATTTTTATATACACACAGATGTATAGCAGGGGAAGTAAAAGCGCTTCACGTATAAATTGCCCACCACTTGTATCATTAATATTCACCCTACTATAGCCTTCAGGGGTTGCCCCAAAGAAGTATTTTTATATCACTTCAATCTGACGCTTTCAAAGTTCTGTGTTTTTCTGTTGTGTATTTACAATGTATTTGAATTTTTTCTTTAACAGTGGATGAGTGTTCTAAATGTGACCCTGCGAGCAGGTAGGATTTTATGGATTTCTAAAATTGCATGTTAACTAAGAGACTGCAGAGAGAAGCCAGTAAGCTTTAATGAGTGTTCTGCTCTGGATTAGGCCCTGTACTATGTGCCTAACACTGGTTCTCTCAGGTCGTCGGCACAGTAACTTTGCAAAGTAGCTGTGCTGTTCGGCCTAGTTTGTATTCATTACACGTGTGTGGTTCTGGGAGGTGGATTAATTGACCCCTGGTACCATAGTTACAAGTGGCTGACCCGTGATGTGACCTTCGGCCTGCTTGGCTTCCCAAGTCCCTTCTCTTGTCCCTCAGCCTGTACTGAGAAGTGCCTGGACGGGTCTGGATTCAAGGTTCAGGTGCAAGTCAGGTGGACTCAGAGAGTCCCGTTTAGTGACGTGTTAACACTGATTGAGAAGTGTCCTCCCAAGCCCAGTGAGCGCAAGCTCTTGTGTTAATGTACTCCACAATTGCAGCAGTCACGAGAACCTTGTTTTCACCATCAGTGTTTAAGGCAGATCTCAGTTCGCTGTGGCCACAGAACCACAGGTTGTGCATAAGCAAGACCTAATCAGGCAAGTGTTTTCAGGTATAATGCGATGTAGCCTTCTTGGGACGAATCGTTGTTCTGTAAGTGAAGAACATGTATGTATAGATCATGTTGTGTTACTGCAGCACAAATTGAGATGATATTTCCAATTGATTTCTCTACTTACTGATGTCTCAGCCTGTGTTTCTCTTCTGGCTAATACCTTTCCCTTGTTCTAGGAAGTTTTTTTCTTTTTTTCCAGAGTCTCTCTTCTTTCTTCGATGACTTTCCATGATTTTTTACCTTTTTCACTGCTTTTCTCAGGGTTTTTTGTTGCTGTTGTTCTGTTGTTGTTTTTCCACTTCTGCCAGCTAAGTGTTCTCCGTTTTTCTAGAGAGAATCGAAAGTCCATAGAATTCCAGGTGTTGAAGGAATGTTAGCAATTAATTAATTCAAAACACCCCCTAGTACTTCATGCTGCCATTAATGTTTTGGTCAAGTGGTTGATCTCATGAGGAGTTTGAACTCAAAGAGATTATGTGACTTACTTGAGTACAGTGAGTGATGAAATGAGATGAAGTGTAGGTTTCTAAGTCCAGTACGCTTCCTTCTTTATCATCCTTTGGGTGAGTGTTTTAATTATGGAAAGGAATGGAATTAGCAGCGGAATCCAAGTTTCAATAGGACCAACACTGGGTTGGAGTAGGAGTAAGGATTTTAGAATAGAGATCAGAGATCAGATAGGGGAAAAGAGATCAGAATAGTAGGGTATGACAAGATAAAGAGAAATTACAAGAAAGAAGGAAAGAGGATGTTGGTAGTTGTCTAAAAAAGCAGATTAAAGTAAGGGGTTCAAGGGCGTCCTGAACAGGTTGCTGCTTTTTTGTTTGTTGAATTGGAGGAACCAGCATTCTTTAAGATTTGTATGAAAACATATTAAACCTTTCAGCCTCTGGAAACATTCTCTTTATAGCAAGTAGGAATATGGTATCATCCACCAGCACCCGAAATTACAGAGCGGGTCCCCTCGAGTCCAAAGGCACTGCAGATTGCTGAACTCTATAGACCCATGGCCCACCGCAAGTGTTTCGTCACCTCCACCTCTTTTCCCGATGCACTGATGTCCTTCCCATGGATATGGAGGGTTGGGCAGAGATAGGACTGATTGTGAAAACAGTAATGGAGTTGGGTAGGTGGTAACATGACTGTGTTGGGAGTGGATGACTGAGGCTCCACTTAGCTTATTTTCCAGGAACAGGGAAATGGACAACTCCTACTGTGGGTCATTTGAGCCCATCCTTGTTTCAGGAGTCTATGCCTTCTTAGGCTGAAGTTTTCAAGGTTGGAGATTGCCAGGAAGCTGTGAGGACAAGTGGTCTGGGAGTGGGGAGGCTAAGAACATACATATTTGTTCTTTGACTGTTGTACGTGTAACTTGCAAACATTTCACACATTTCAGGGAACTGATTGTAGTGTTTCAGGGTGAAAGGAATGAATGGCGCGATTTAATAACTGCTTTCTACGTTAAAGAAGCAAGACTGCCATTTTTCTCACACAGATTAATCTTTGAACCAGGGACAGACCATGGAGAAGGGTCAGTGTATCTTTCTAACTTGATTTAGCTCACTGCTTTTGTCCCAGTTCAGGTTCCATTTATGTCAGCTATTATTTGCGTTTTGAATTCAGCCTTCAGGACTTTTGGTGAAAACAACATACTCTCAGGTGTTGCCAACATATTGGCTGTCATTCTCTGTTACGGAAACTTAGAGTGTATCTTCATTAAATATTGCATGAGTTGGGAGTGGTGGAGGCAGAAATAGGTAGCTAAGAGCTTTTCTAGCATATCATCTAATTTTTAATTATATCAAGAGACTATATTTCATATGCAGATAGCTGACCTTTTACTCCTTTTGTTGTTGTTGTTGCTTTTGTCAAGAAATGAATTCACTTGTTTTTGTTATCTTTACCCTAAAGTCTTTCCCGCGAAACTGGCAATAAAGATTCATGGCCTATATCAGAGGAATGGCTCTTCGATGTTAATACCAAGGTAAAAGGCTCCTGTGTGAAATTAACTGTTTTGCTCTGAATTTAGTTTTGTGTAGCAATGACTTGTAAAATTTAGTTGTGGGCTACCTATCATTGTTCTATGTTTGTCATGGAAAATTCCTCAGCATGAACCATTTTATAACATGTGACCATTTGATGCTGCATTGTTTTGTTGTTGTTTTTTTAACTTCAGTAAGTATCAAAGATGGGGGCTGAGAAAAAGAAGGGCTGGGAAATGTATAGTGATAGTAAAATTCGATAGGGAGTTTTCCCACCGTGACGGAGCTATGCAATTTGGGTAACGGTAAGGATTCTCAATGTGACTTTTACGTTATACCAGCATGACTTTTATCATACTCGTGCCTGAATGAAATCTTGAATGGATTCACGTACTCATTGTAATAGTCATGAACTCTTCCTGGTACCTTTCAGTTTTAAAACTAGATAGTATATGACATATGGTTTTATTTTATTACGCTTTGTATGTTGGTATGGTATACTTGTTAGGAGGGAGTGTTTTCTTCATTTCATTTTTTTTTCACTTACATTCCGTTGACAATCCGTATTATTTTATATTAGTTTCCGGTATACTAGGTTCATCATTTAGACTTAATAATTGTAGAATTTTTGAAAGTTTAGAATTCATGTTCTCTATCTCAAAACTCGTATAACAAAAGGATTCCACTATATTCTAAATCATTGCTTTGGGAATATATTTAAATATCTTCATCTAATTGAAGAGTACATGTTTTGCATAAAATAATAACCAATTTGAAAAACAGAGATCTTTTTTTTTTCAAGTTTTGTGTTTTAATGGCGTATTTGATTACATGGTATTTGATCCGTGGGCTCCTCGACCCATATATGCAATAGTGACACAGATTTTCATTCAACTGATATTCTGACATACTCCATCGTCAAATCAACACTTGTTGAGTACCTATTCTGTAACAAGCACGATCTCATTTACTTCTCAGAATAGCCTTGGCAAAGAAGGGAATCCTCATCTTCAGAGATAAGGAAGTGGAGACCAAGTCAGTCTAGGTAGCATGTGTTGCAGTAGCCAGGGAGAACGTTGAGGGTTTGATCCAAAATGCACTTGGCTCCAAAGCTCATGATACTCTTGTCTGCTCCCTATAAAACGTGTCCGTGAGGTCCTATGCCCATTGTCCATGACGCATTGACCAAAGTAAAGAAAGGATCCGTGTCTGCAAAAGACAGGATGCTTTCTTTACTCTGGTCAAAAGCAGAGATTCTTAAAAATCGTGTAATAAAATATCAAGCTTCAGAAAGTTTTTAGTTTTGTTTTTTAAATGTAAAATGTTTCATTTCTGTTACAGTTGACATTCAATATGATGTCAGCCTCAGGTGTACAGCATAGTGGTTAGGCATTTATATAATGTGTAAACTGGTGCTCCGATTAGTGTGGAATCCCTGACACCATACTTAGTTATTACAATGTTATTTCCTGTATTCTGTGTGCTGTCCTTGACAGCTACATGACTGTTTTATGACTGCCAATGTGTACTTCTTAATCCTTTTACCTTTTCAAGTTGCTCCCCAACACTCTTCCCTCTGGGCAATGATCAGTTAGTTCTCTGCATCTATGAGTTTGTTTCTTTTTTCTATGTTCATTTATGTTTTTATTTATTTTTACATATCACCGATAAGTGAAACCATGTGGTATTTGCGTTTCTCTGTCTAACTTATTTCACTTCGAATAATACCCTGTAGGTGCACGCACCTTGTCACAAATGGTAAGATTTTATTCTTTGTTACAGCCAAGTAGTATGTTGTTGTATATATGTAGCACTTCTTGTTTATCCAAGACGATGGATACTTCGGTTGCTTCTTTATCTGGAGTATTGTAAATAATGCGACAAGGACCATACAGATGCATACATGTTTTCAAAGGAGTGTTTTGGATTTCTGCGGAGAAAAACTCAGAAGTGGGATTGCTGTGCCACATGGTAGTTCTATTTTCAAATTCTTGAGGAACTTCCATATTGTTTTCCATTGTGGCTGGCCGGATTTGCGGTCATACCAACAGTGCACGGGGGTTCCCTTCACATCCTCACCAACACTTGTTGTTTGTTGATTTATTGATGATGGCGATTCAGACAGTTGTGAGGTGATAGCTGATTGTGTATTTAATTTGCATTGCTCTAATGATTAGTGCACTGAGCATGGTGTCGTATGTCTCTTGGCTATCTGTGTGAGCTCTTTGGAGAAAAGTCTATTCAGGTACTCTTCTGATTTTGTAATTGCATTGTTTGTCTTTCGGTGTTACGTTTTCTGAGTTCCTTATATGTTTTGGATATCAACCCTTTCTCTGATATATGATTGGCAAATATCTTCTCCCATTCGTCCGGTCGTGTTTTCATTTTGTTGATGGTTTCTATTGCTGTGCAAAACTGTTTCAGTTTGATGTCATATATATGGGTCTTGAAGTCCTATCCATTCAGCCACGTTAGGTCGTCTCTGGAGCATGTAACGTATTTGTATTTAAAGTAATTGTTATACGTATGTAATTATTGCCATTTTATTATCCATATTTCTTCTCCTCCTCTTCGTCCTCATTCTCCTCTTTCTCCTCCTCCTCCTCTTTCTTTTCTTCCTTCTTCTCCTTCTTCTCTTTCTCTTCCTCCTCTTTCTCCTCCTCCTCCTCCTTCTCCTTCTTCTTCTGTATCTTGTTCTTTTTTCAAGTTGTCGTTTCACATTTCTTGTAATATTGGTTTGTTGGTGCTGAACGCCATCATCTTTTTCTCTGGCAAGTCTTTACCTCTCCATTGATTCTAAATGAGAGCCTTGCCAGATACAGTAATAGTAATCTTGGTTGTAGATTATAGCTTTTCATCACTTTCAATATTTCTTGCCAATCTCTTCTGACTTGCAGATTTTCTCTTGAGAGATCACCTGACAGTCTTATGCGATCTCCATTGTACGTGACTAACTACTTTTCTCTTGATGGTTTTAATATTCTCTCCGTGTCCTAACCGTTTGGAATTTTAATTATGATATGTTTTGGTGTGGGCCTATTTGGGTTCATTTTGTTTGGAACTTTTGTGTTTCCTACGCTTGTGTGTCTATTTCCTTCTCCAGGTTAGGAAAGGTTTCCATCATTATGTATTCTGATAGGTTTTCTTTCTTTTTTTAATTTATTGCGGTGACAATTGTCAGTAAAATTACATGGATTTCAGGAGTACAATTCCGTATTACATCACGTATAAATCCCATTGTGTGTTCACCACCCAGAGTCAGTTCTCCTTCCATCAGCATATATTTGATCCCCCTTACCCTCTCCTCCCAACCCCCCCCCCCCTTACCCTCTGGTAACCACTAAACTATTGTCTGTGTCTATGAGTTTTTGTTTCTCATTTGTTTTTCTTGTTCTTTTGTTGTTTTTGGTTTATATACCACATATCAGTGAAATCATATGGTTCTCTGCTTTTTCTGTCTGACTTATTCGCTTAACATTATACTCTCAAGATCCATCCATGTTGTCACAAATGTTCCTATATCATCTTTTCTTACCGCTGAATAGTATTCCATTGTGTATATATACCACAACTTCTTTATCCATTCATCTATTGAAGGACATTTTGGTTGTTTCCATGCCTTAGCCACCGTAAACAAAGCGGCAGTGAACACTGGGGCACACGTGTCTTTATGTATAAATGTTCTCAGATTTTTGGGGTAGATACCCAGGAGAGGGATTCCTGGGTCGTACGGTAATTCTATTCATAATTTTTTGAGGAACCTCCACACTGCCTTCCATAACGGCTGCACCAGTCTGCATTCCCACCAACAGTGTATGAGGGTTCCTTTTTCTCCACAGCCTCTCCAACACTTGTTAGTGTTTGACTTGCTGATGATAGCCATTCGGACTGAAAGAAATTGAAGAAGGCACAAAGAAATGGAAAGACATTCCGTGCTCATGGATTGGAAGAATCAACATAGTTAAAATGGCCATATTACCCAAAGCAATATACAGATTTAATGCAATCCCCATCAAAATCCCAATGGCATTTTTAAAGAAATAGAACAAAAATATCATCAGATTTGTTTGGAACCACAAAAGACCCCGAATAGCCAAAGCAATCTTAAGAAAAAAGAACAATACTAGAGGTAAGACACGCCCTGACTTTAGCTTGTACTACAGGGCTACAATCATCAAAACAGCATGGTCTTGGCAGGAAAACAGACACAGAGACCAACGGAATAGACTTGAGAACGCAGAAATAAAACCACTTAAATGTGGACAGACAATTTTGACAAAGAAGCTAAAAACATCCAATAGAGGAAAGACAGCCTCTTCAATAAGTGGTGCTGGGAGAATTGGATAGCCACGTGCGAAAGAATGAAACTGCACTGCTATCTGTCACCATGTACCAAAATTAATTCAAAATGGATCAAAGACTTAAGCATAAGACCTGACACAATAAACTGCATAGAAAAAAACATAGGTACTAAACTTATGGACCTTGGGTTCAAAGAGCATTTTATGAATTTGACTCCAAAGGCAAGGGAAGTAAAAGCTAAAATAAACGAATGGCACTATATGAAACTTAAAAGCTTCTGCACAGCAAAAGAAACCATCGACAAAATAAAGAGGCAACCAACTGAATGGCAGAAGATTTCTGCAAACAGTGCCTCCGATAAGGGACTAATCTCCAAAATATTCAAAGAACTCATGAAACTCAACAACCACTAGGTTTTCAATTCGTGCTCTCTCTCCTTCTTCTCCTTTCGATAGCCTTACGAATGTTGTTACACTTGATATTGTCCCAGACATCCCTGAAAGTATTTTCTGTTTTATTTATTTTTTATTTATGTTCATTTTTTTTCTGTTCTGATTGGGTGTTTTCTGCTACCTTGTCTACCAAATCACTATTGGAACCTCTGCTTCACCAAATGTGCTGCTGATTCCATCTATAAATTATTCATTTAAATACTGTATTTTTCATTTCAGACTTTTTTTTTTAAGGATTTCTATGTCTTTTTTATATTTGCTGTCTCTCTGTTGAAGTTTTACTTACTTTATGGATTCTTCCCCTAATTTCATCTCACATCCTTATAACTAGTGTTTTAAACTCTGTATCTGGTATGTGTCCATTTGGTTTACCTCTTTTTCTAGAGTTTTGTCCTGTTCTTTCATTAGGGAAATGTTTCTTTCTCCCTTGTTTGTTCACTGCCTCTCTGTGTGTGTTTCTATGTATTATGTAGATCTGCTAATTCTCCTCATCTTGGCAGCATTGGCTCATATAACAGGTGTCCTGTGTGTCGGGTGGTACAACCTCCCTGGTCACCGGAGCCAGGAGTTCCAGAAGCTCGTGTGGGTGGTGTGTGCCCTCCTGTTGTACTTGAGCCATATTGCTGTTGGCGCATCAGTGTGTGGAATGGACGCTCAGGACGACTGGCTGTGACTACAGTAGATGAGCTGATGTGTGTGGGCTGACGTCACAGAGTGGGATCGGCTGTAGCAGGGCTCCGGTGTCTGCTCAGTCCATGGCTTGGGCGTGCCATTTGTGGAGCTAATTGGGTGTCGTTCTGGTGTTGCTGAAGCTGATCACCAGGTGTGTTGGATTTGGGGCCTCTTGGGAGGGGCTGTGGGGCAGGCCCAGGTCAGCTGCTGCTTGTGCCCAACCCGGAGCACCCAGTGGAAGCCAGAAAGTGACCTACTTTTGGTAGCTGCCTTTGTGGGTTTGGAGGCCCCTGGGAAAGGCTATGCTGTGACGCAAGACAGGATGATACATAGGATACTAGAAAGAAACGGAGGTCCTCAATAGCATAAGTTGCGGCCTTATTGACTGTCTTAAAACAGAATTGTGATGATGCAACACCTCTGCTTACTGGGTGACTCCCCATTATGTGAGGGTAAAATTCATATGCTAGCATGACACGTGCCTTCTTTGATTTGGTTCTGAAACGGCAGCGGTATCTCCATCCCATTCTCAGTGTTCCAGGCTTACCCCATCCCTTTGCGGCCCTCACTTGCAACATGTTGTTTCATCCTCAGGCTTTTGCTCCCTCTGCCCTTCTGGATTCCCCTTCATGCCTTCCCTCAGCACCTCGTATAACTGTCGAGATGCAGCCCTATCTTTGCCGCATCTGCTGAGCTCGCCTGGTACAACTGATTGTTGTCTCTTGTATGATCTAACTGTACTTTATTCACTTCAGGTGTACAAGTAGCGAGCGGTACTTTTCTGTTCTTATTTTTTCATGTATTATAATATCTCTACTCCTACTAGAATGTAGGACAAAATGTTTCATTTGTATTTCCAGCTTCCCCTGGGTCTGTGCCTATGATTTGTTGCCTACAGTAAAGTTTTCTTGTCCCACCGATGGATGGACTGAGTGAGTGAGTGAACGAGTAAATGAATATGATGTTTTCTGAAGTTGGGTTTTTCTTTCTTTTTGTTTTCTTTACTAGAAAGAAGCAACCAAGCCGGCAATTGGAAAAAGAGAAAATCGTGTGGCTATTATTGAAAGTGCTCCACAAGACCAAACAAGCAATGATAATTTGACTTGTGTTGACAGTGCACACCAGGATAATATACGTGGTAATTTAGTGACTACCTATGAATTCTTTCTAGCTTAAGCTCTGCTATAAACAAATCTAACATGTGTCGACCCACATGTGATATTCACTTCTTTTAAGCATTCTTTCCTATCTTTTTTTGCAAAAGTATCCCCACTATTAACAACTGCTTCTTCTTGCAAACGCTTCCACCCCCTGAAATTCTTTTCTGCTATTACTTTTATGGAAATAAGCATGACTGAATGTGTATTTAAAATGCACAGTAATATACGTTCACATTAATGTACCTGTGACTCCATTTTATAGTTAAAAAGTCATCATTAGGATTAGGACAAGATGAAGATGAAGAATCACCTTGGGATTCTGAGGTACTGTCTTTCAGAATTATTATTATTATCAATGTTATTTACAAAATCACCATTCTGTGATGTTAAAACGAAAAGGGTGTGCTTTGACTTTACTTTCTCACCTCTGCATTTCCCCATACAAATCATTTTTTGATGGTTTATCCTATAATTAATAAACTAGCTATGTGGTTAATCTAATAAGACAGCGTAGTACAATTCTGCTAACTTGCAAGTTTCACTTTAGGAAGTCAGTGCAGAATAGTATAAAACACGTAGGCTTCCAAGTCTTAAGGAGTCAGTTTGGGATCTGAAGTGAAGTTTACCTAAAAGGTAAAGAATTATTCCAGCTCGACCTATACCCAAATGCATGACTCTGTGGTTTTTGTAGATGTGGAAATGTCCTAATGAGTTTCAGAAAGAAAGAGTTTGGATTGTAGGGTGTTTTTATAATTTGGAACTTGAGAAGATAATGCCTGGGACACCAAAGTATTATTATATTTGTATTGTCAAATAGATCTGCAAGGAACTTTTCTATGGTAGGAAAAGCATGGTGAATACTACTAATATGTTGGATTACACTAACAACAATTTGGCTGAGCGCTGCTTTACTATGTAACAACTGTCTCGTTCAGTTAAAACAGCAGGCATTGAGTCACTTGATGGCAACTGTACTTGCAGTAATGGAAGTACAGTGTAATGATGAGCCAATGTGAGGTGACAGCTGTGGAAAGAGACAGGAGGAGTGTGATCTTCTGATATAGGCAACTGCTGCCTCCTGGCACAGACACTGCGTTTGACGATAAGAACGCAGTAGAATCCTGCATGGGTCACTTGCTAGCTGTGGGGTCTTGGGGCAACTCCTTCTTAACCTGTCGGATGTCAGTGCCCTCATTTGTCATAATGGTACTAATGACTACCTTTGAGGTATGTGGAATGCACAAATGTGGTAACAAATGTGAAAACACTTCGAAAACTGTAAAGGGTGCTATAGAATGTAAAACACAATGATCACAGTGAGATGCAGCGACTTATTAAATATCGGGGACACTTTTTGTAAACCTGTAGGACAATCAAATGGCAGTAGTGTCAAGAACAGAGTGGAAAAGTTAGAAGGGGCACGTGGATTTCTCACCTGGGGGATGTTAAGTTTCAGAGACTGTGATTGGCAATACCCTGTAGATGTGTAGTGTTTTGGTACTTGAGGCTTTGTTGGTGCGAGCTGAATGTTTTCACCTTGAGTAAATTTCTAGTTGGATACCAGCTGTGTGCTGGGCAGTTAGACACTGACTGGAGAAGTTCAGGGGACAGCTGTAGCTGTACAAGCAGAAAAACAAGTGAACGACAGTCCATTATAAGTCACTATATCTGCGTCATTTAAGCAGAATGGAGAATGCTGGGTTAAAGAATATTGTCGGGGGTCGGGCATGGTTGTAGTTGGAATAGGAGTGGGAGTGGAATATCAGTGGTCAGGAAAGATCTTTGTGAGTGTGACAAAAACTGCCAAGTGAAGCATGAGAAGGAGCCAGTCGTGTGAAGATCTAGAAGCAAAACCTGCTGGACAGAGACTGCAATGGATCGCATCTGTCCATCATTGTATTCTAACGTCTTGGAATGGCCAGGAAGAGGAAGTGGGGTAACCATCATCAACCCATTTTTATACTTGTTGTTCTGTGTGGGAAAGAAGTAAAATGTGCATGGTAAGTGTCTGGTACATTTTAGATGATTATAATAAGTAAATGTTCTTATTTTTCCCTGATTACAAATTATTATACTTTTTTGAAAAGTTGCATAACTATATATACCATTTTTCCTATTATTTATTGACACATAATATAATGAAAAGTTTTTCTTATCTCTTTGCCACTTGGGTCAATGATTTTTTCTATCAAAATTTTTGTCAAATAACAGTTCGGTTTCTCCTAGCTCTTGTGGACCTAGATGAAGTAGGTTCTAAAATGTTCTGTTTAGACTCAGCTGGACATACACCAAGGTTTCTTACCATGTCAAGCAAGTATCTTGTTTTAGCACTAAAAACAAAGCTGTGATTAGAAATATGTAACGGTTATATCAAGTGCACTTATCAAAGTATTAGGTTGTTGCGAAAGTAATTGGGGTTTCAAAGGTAAAGAACAAATTGCAAAATTGCAATTACATTTGCACCAACCTAATATTTCCTTAGATACATATTTTTCAAAAAATGCTTTTCTTGGAGGTAAGAACTTTAACATTTTCATCCTGAATTATTAACTAGAGGTGGTATGAAGTGTCCATGAGTTACTAATCATCTTGTTTCCTAACCCCTTCAGACCAGCATTGAAGTGGAAGATCCTGTTCCTGAGGAAGCTGTAGGAAAGTACGGTGCGCAACCCTGCAGACCAGGTGCACTTTGTAACACCAATTTAATTTTGGGAAGCAGTACGCGCGGACATTTGGCATGCGTGCAATCTTCTCTTCCTCATTCCTTTTTTTTGTTACAAATTTAATTGAAGGATTTGACATAAGTAACGTGATGTCATTGTTGCTATCGAAGTTTGAGAGAAAAGACATCGACAGGACTAAGAAAATGAGATTTTAAAAGTGTGACTTCACTAAAATGTTTCTCCTCTTGTTTCGATACCCCAAAAAGTCCCAGTTTGGAACCCCTGTGCTTATTAGGGGTTCTCAGGGGTTAATTATCACACTGGAAGATATTTCCAGGGTTTCCAAATGGTTATTTGAATTTTGACGTTTGCCCAGAGTAAGCCTCAGTCGCTACCATGTCAATTGCGTTTTAACTTTACTTCCTCTTAGTGTTGTAACACTGATGCTCTTAAGCCAACCAGATGTTCTGATGAGCAGACACTGGCTGTGCGTGTACATGAACTTATGGAGTCTTTGATTATTAAAAATGAGAGAAGTAATTAATAGTAATGAATATCTGGTAGACACAGTCTTTGAAAACAGTATTTCTGAATCTTTTGTGCCCCGGGATTCTTTTATGCTATTAAAACTTATTGAGAATTCCAAAGTATTTTCTTTTGTCGGTGGTCTCCATTGATAGTTACAATATTAGACTTTAAACCTGAAAATTTTAAAATACGAGCACACACAGGCATGCATTCCTTGAGCCATTAGAGCTACGAGCCAGTCACCATCAGACCTATGATGTTACCATCAGAGCTGTGATATCACGGCTGTGTAGAACTCTACTGTACACTTAGAAGAGAATGAGAGTGAAAATGGCCAATGACAGTCAGTGTTTCTGTGAAAATAGTTTTGACCTTTTCGGGCCCCTCGACTGACTGATCTTGGGACTTTAGGGATTCTCACAGGACATTGGAAACTACTGTTTTAAATGACATACGGGCTTCCTGGTTGTGAAGTGATAAAATAGTTTTAAAGCTTCTCTTCTACAGTTGTGGTTTTCTTTCACTTGTCTTTAAGATTTAAGGTGAGAATTTTGTTTAAAAAGCAAAAGGAAAATAAGTTTGCTATATATTCATTTTCTGTCTCATAGTTCACTGTACTCCTTGGAGCTAGTGTGGACCTAGTTTGATCGTATTTTTACTTGGAAACAACAAAGTCACCCAAGTCTGTCATTTGTCATATGAATTTCTGTTTATGGAAGGGTTAGAAAATGAATTCTGAAGATCTTGAAGCATTTAGAAAAGACTATTTTCTTATAATAAGTAGTTTCTAATTTGTAATAGTACCATGCTTTAAAAGCTTTTTTTCTAATCCCATGTTTGTCACACATATTTGAACTTAAGATAAGTGGTTAGACATGACTTTTGAGAACGACAAAAAAATTCACATCCGGCACCATGTTAACTATTAAGGAAAGCTTTAATTGGAAACACATTACATAATAGAAATTGCTGAGTGACAATAATGAATTAAACTTACCTATGAGAATGGCAATATAGGACACTTAAAATAAAATGTGCTCGGAAGGAGTAGTGTGTTCGGGGAAAAGGAGGACGTGGGACCGCTTCTCTGAAAAAGGAAGTTTTTCAAGATGGTCAACTTTGTGTTATTTTTACCTCCTAATAAATGAAAACTTTATTTTCAGCTTCTTCCAAATGGAATGCTACTTCTTTGACTTTCGATCATGGAACTTCTCAAAGATCCGGGGATTGGAAAGTTGGTGATAAAAGGCCGTTTGCATCACACTCAATGAGCAAACCTCTGTCAGCATCCACAGAGTTTGGACAGATGACCGTAATAGACAAACGAAAGAGTCAGATTGTAGGTGTGTTTCTGTTAGGTAATCATAGGCTCCATGACTTGTGTGAATCACCGCTGCCAGAAAACAGAGAAAGCAAAGAAGGAACTAAAGATACAGAAAGTGTTCAACCCCAGCCCACCTCTATGTAGCCCCATCATAGTTCTGACTTTCCAACAGTCATTTTGTGGCAAAATCTACTTGACGTTTACTCTGTTTATGCAACTTACAACCAAACAGAATGACTTTTAGCAAGACATTGGCATTCTTCCTGAAGCACAGTAACATACGGAAATAAGAAAGAGAATGAGGTGAAAGGGTGATTTCCTTTAGACTAGTATTTAGCGTACACTGGGGAGTGGGCAGCAGGATTATATGTACCACATTGGGACCAGATGGGAAAACTTCAGAAAGATCTAAAGGTTGCCTAGTGAAACAAAACAGTTTTTTAGCTTTAGTTTTATAGCTCGGCATTCGCAAGTATTGGTTATAACTTTATTCGATGTAACTGAAAAAGCACCTTTGAAACCAACAACCAAATATTTCTTGGATTTTCTATGGCATTATATAGTTTAGAATTGACTTTTGCAGCAGTATTGGGATTCATTGAGAATTTAGTGCATAGCACTTCCTTCTCAGCTGTGTCCGCAGTCTGTCTCCTCTTCTCTCCCTTCTTCCTTAAACCCCAGTGCTGAATCCTCAATGGTGAAAAGAAATTTTCAGAATAGTAGAGGAAAACATTTCAGCTATAAGGAAGGGTGTACACAGATACATGCATCAGAAGTAACAGTCATTGTGGAAACAATGAATGACGTTGCAGTTGAATCTTAGGGTGTTGTTCAAAAGGTACAATTACGAGGTAGAGAACAGAGTATATAGTGCGATTCGATATGTTTGTCCTGTATTTCTAAATTGCGTTTTGTTTCTGATTGTTTTTCCATCGATGTTCAATGAATGAATTGGTGGATTCATTTTTGACACGTTTGTATGCCTTTTACTTTGTGCCATATTACCCAAATGGTTTGTTGAAGTGTGAGCTAATTAGAAGTATTTCTTAAGTAAAGTAAAGTATTCAGGAAAAGATTACGCTTAATTTGAACTCTCAATTGATAAGATGTTATTTTCTGTATCTATAAAGATGATAGCTTTTATCTGACTGTTCTAAGTAGTTCGTTTTAACTCATATGTAGACTTGTCAGCAGGACAACACCTAGGAATGACATCGGAGGAAGGGCAAGCGAGGCTTGATGGAAATGAAAAGAACTACACACGTGTATGTAAAATTTAAGCTTAAATTTCTAGTATAATATGGTTTTCTGTGCTTTAATAATATAATAGAGTCCAATTGAAATTACCTTTCAAGCTAGC
Source organism: Rhinolophus sinicus (assembly GCF_057876585.1). NCBI lineage: Eukaryota > Metazoa > Chordata > Mammalia > Chiroptera > Rhinolophidae > Rhinolophus > Rhinolophus sinicus. Next base: position 112,945,961 of record NC_142501.1, on the reverse strand, counting down.
CTTTTAGAGTCACACGGTCATAATTGAATGATATGTATAACATTTGAACTAGTTAGAAAACTTAAAATATTGTTAGCATCTATACATATTCACAGCTCAACTTTATCCTTGAATTGAGGCAAAAAATAATAATAATAAAGTCCTGAATATTGTTTGCTCCTTTAATTTTTATAACTCCCTTACATAACAAAGAAAGTAACATCAAATATTGAATCACGTGATGAGACAGTTGAAATTATGAACCATGTGAAAATGATGGCCACTGATTCGGGCTCACGTGAAAGGAGTCAGTGGTTCAAAATGTGCAGTTCCCTATGGCTTGTCACTAAGGCCAAGGTTAGAGATGGATTCTTCCTTGTGACCTCTGTGTAATGGACGTCTGAGTCTACATTCAGAGAGAGAATGGGGTCATGCAATCAACTCAACTGACTTTTAAGAGAATCACGCTTTCCAGGATGGGACCTTTGGTTATTAGGGCACAAACAATAACTTTCTAATTTCTTTCATTTCAGTGTAGGAAATCAGTAAATGTGACTTAATTTTTGATCTGCTCTTATTAGTGGGTGTTGAATAAGTTAGAATTGGATGCAACAGATAACTATGTCAATGTATAACACTATCATAGTGTATAATTTGTATTAATATGTAGGAATTTACTTCTCTTACTGATTGATGTTAATGATGTGGGCTCCTAATTAAAGTTTGCCTATTCTCCCGTTATTAATCTTTAAAAGATATTCTTAAATTCACTATAGGGGCTCACTATTTAAGATGTGGTGTGGTGAACTATTTTAAGTGAGGAAGCCTCTGTGACATTAAAAATCATTTACTGTTTCATTTTTGGGGTGGGTTTAACATATAAGCGATTGTTTAGTGCAAACGGTGACAAAATTAGTTTTGCGGGTTCATGTTTTTCTTCTAATTTAGACTAAGGCAACTTATTTTTCACTCTCTAGTTACAATCCAATAATTTAGGAATAAGTAAACGTAGATTAAGATTTTTAACAGTTAAATTTTAGTTACATTCTAATTTTTCTTTGTTCCTATTCGATTCTCTAGGTTGTACAAAAGGAAAACGACACGCAGAGGCCACTTTCTCAAGAACAGGACAACAGAATATTAGAAGATGCAATTCTGACCAATTGCCTTCAACAACAAAAGGAGACAAAAATAAATCTTAAGAAAATGAATTCTGAGGTATTTTGTTTAGTTATTTTCAAATATGTGTGTGCGTATTTGTGTATGGACATATTTTGAAAACCAATGTTGTACCTATGGGAATTCTGGAGGATGTTAAAGGTGTGTGTGTGTGTGTGTATTTTAGGGGAAGTGAGATTTTCCGTCCATTGCAATAAATGATATTCTTGACTGAAATCCATTTATGTCCAACAATCAAGTAGTGACGTTCCCAATGTCTCATCTATAGGGGAGGCTTTCAATGCTTTTTACATGGATCAATGAGCTTTTTACAATCTCAACTCTATTGCTACTGAGAACAGAAGTTTCAGTTTGAGGCAGGGATTTCATCCCCTTGCTGTGTTAGCAGAGAGGTTAGTTTTCACTTCCACTGATTGTAAGGAGTAGAAGCATAGCCAGGTCAGAGACCGTCTTTTAGATCTCCTTGTCCTGCTTTTGAGAAAAGGAACAATTTGCTCCCAGTAGAGTCCTACTTCAGTACTAGGAACTTTTGAAGATATTGGATGCCATGATACATACTTAGTGATAATTTAGTGGTGAGTATTTTATTCAAAGAAGTCAGTGTATTTTCCCCTATTTCACATTTATTTCTCCTTTCAACATCACGAAAGGGAAATAACACTTATTGCAGCAGCAAATAATCTCACTATTTTCTAAGAAGAGCTCTATAATTTTTAGCTTATTTTCCCTGAGTATTTTGAAATCTAAGGCGTCTTTTGAATTTATATGTTTACACTAGAAGAGCAGCAAGCATACTATTGTAGAGTCCAAAGTCCTGGGGAAAATCCTGACCTTGCTCCTCTTTTCAATCATTCTGTTCAAGATTGTGATAACGAAATGAGTTCATTGATGTATAAAGAAGTGCTTAGCGCAATGCCTAGATTTATCAGTGATTAGTAGATTTAATCTCATAGGTGACTCTGAAAATATTAGAAAAGTAAAATATATTTTGAGTATTCTTGGAAAAAGAATTCTAGGAAATGTAATCAGTCCAAATATATGCAGAGTGAATACTCTTACTGTGGGATAGGTGTATATTCAGACGGTAACCTCTATTTTAAAATGTAGTCAAACTTCTTACTCTTTTATTTCATGCCTTCTGGGTTTGCTGCCTTTCCAGTTCTGAGACTCTTAAAATTCTCTTATGATTTTAAAGTTCTCTTTTTTACTTTCATGGATTCAGCATCTTACATTAAATTTTTTTTAACTCTGGGGAATTTATGCTTGTATAAAGTTGGAGGTTTGCATTCAATGTTGTATTTTTCCAATGGGATATCCACTTACTACAACCTTTTCATTATATAAACATTTAGGTTCTTCTTTAATTTCAAACGATATCATGATATGCCATTTCATTGAGTGCTAGCTACAAGTCTCCTTTGTTTTACTTAGGTTTCTGAGAGTTGCGAAAAAGAAAAAGACCTGTTGCGTGAAAATCAGATGTTACGGGATGAAATCGCCATACTAAGACTGCAACTGGACACACTGAAACCTCAGAATCAGGAAATGGAAAAAAAATACTTTGAGGACACTGCAAATGTAAAACAAAAGGATGACCGTCTTCAAAAGACGATAAAACTGAATGACAAAACACTAACAAAAACAATATTTGAATATAACAGACAGCTTAATGTTCCAACAGCCGAGAATACAATGCTGAACTCTCAACTGGAGAATGAAAGTCGAAGCAAAGAAAGATTGAAAATAGAAGCGGAATCCGACCTTTATATGCTGGCTAGTGCTTCTCTCCATCATTATGAGCTTTGTAAGCAATTAATAAGACACCTACGAAATGCTTTCCAGGGATTAAGAGATGAATGCTTGCATTTCATGGACAAAATCAGGTTTGCTAGGTGTAACCTAAAAGAAAACACTGAGATTCTTTTTCAGCAACTTTCTAAAGCTCAAAGTAAATCCAATAGCTTAGACACTGAGCTCCCTCACACTAGATATGCTGTGAGAGACAGGACATTGGTTTTTGAACCTGTACTGAAAGACCCAAACCAAACTCAGTGTCAAGAGGAAAAAATTGAACACGTGCATCAAAGGAAACAAGGAAAAGTGAGCACATATACTGGAGAGCCGGACTCCCCAAAGGAGAAAGGTTCTGACCTGCAAAGTGGAAAGATGCTTCTTCCACGGCAACTGGGTGATGCGTTCAACAAAAGTGACAATAAGGAAAACTCAGGAATGAATATTCAAGAGCAGCTTCAGCAGCTCAAAAAAGCGCTTCAAGCTGTATTTGAAAAACAAGATCGTATGTTGAAAGAGGAACATCAGGATTTTGTCAACAAATTGAATCACTTGAATGGAAGAATGTGCCAGTATGAAAAGGATAAATCAGAAAAAGAAGTAAGTATCCAGAAAGATAGTTTTCAAATTTCCTGGAAGAAAATTCAGTGTTCAAATATTTGATGATGGCTAAATGTTGCAAACTAGCTGAATATTAAACATACATAGATTACAAATGTATTTGCTCTAACAGCTTAAAAGCATACATTGTATCCAGCCAATAAAACTTAGACCTGTGAGGTGCTTTCCTGTGAGTAAAGGCATTGTGTTGACTATGAAATTTTAAGGTATAAATTATTAATAGATACACATTGATATGAATGATTTAGTCTTAGACCGCTTCACTAATAATTTTCATCTTTGTGTTACCATATTGCAGTACCATTATGAAGCAGATAAATGGAAATGCTCCTATGCAAACAGAGTTTTTAGAGATAAGGGTTCAATTAAGTGGATTACCTAGACAGTTAGTTCTAGATTTCCCCCATGAACTGAAGTGTAGATGCTGTCCCTTTCCCTCAGTAGTTTCTTCCACGTTTTAGTTGGTATAATTTTGTTTTTATTCATGTCAATTTGATATAAATTGGAACTATTTCAGTCTCAAATAATGTATTCTTATGAACTGTGACCTCTTTAAAGGCAGCTAATTTTTCATTAAATCATAATTTGGGACAAATGTGAGGAGTTCTATCAAAACTCTACTTGATTTAATCTTCCCACTGCTATGAATAATAGTCTCTGAATATTTTTACAAATTCATATTTCTCATCGCAAGGCCCATTTACTATCATTTGGACATAAGTTTGTCCATTTCAAAGAGAATTGCAGCGGTCTCTGATTTATTAATTTGGCATTGGGTCTCCATTTTCAGACGAGTGAGGGGTGGCAGGATTCATGTGTAGCAGGAAGGGAGGTCCAGGCCGTGTTACCTGGGGCCCTGAAGACCAGTGGAATGAGTCGCTTTTCTTCTAAGATACAGGAATCTGTTGGAAGGTTGTGAGCAGTGGACTGCATACGTGAGGACCTGTGAAGTCAATTTAAACCTGTGATAAAAAAGGGGGAAAACATTCCACAATGTAGAATTGACTACCACTAGTCCCACCGACATACCTAGCTCCCCTTGAGATGTCAGGAGATTGTTAAGCTTTGCAGCTTCATCAGGGGAAGTGGAGAGTGGGGCTGAATCTGTTGTTCAAGTAACCTACGTAATAGTGAGTGGGCAGCAGGATCACACCTTCTGTGTCTTACCCAGATTCAGTAAACAGAATTTGTCCAAAAGAAGAAAAGAAGGTGAACTGATGCGTGGGGTGATCTTTTTCAAGCTATGTATTGTATTAATATGTTAGAGTTAGCGAATTTTAACGTAATTTAATAGATGGGATTATAAAATCACTAACAGAATCATCTTCCTAGGTGGTTGGGAGACAACTTCAACGAGAGCTACCGGACACCATAAAAAAACTGCCTAAGTCAGAGGCTTCACTGCAGGTTAGATCACATCAGCATATGAATTCAGAAGCTGAGAGGCAGGATTTCAAGACATTAGAGCAACTCCCAAGTCAGGTATGTGTGAAATGTAACCTGTCAACAGTTCATCGATAGTTGATTAATATAAAGTGTTTTAGGATGCTGATTTTCAAGGCAGCTCTCTTTTGTGTTTTCCTTGTACTTAATTTATTATAATTTTATTATCTTTATAATGCACTTCTTCCTTAAATTCTGGCTTCCATCCTGCTATTTGCATTGTATGTGTTTGTAGTCTATACCCTTGGTAACGTTGAGAAATAGGCAGAGTTCCTCATAGAAATCGAGAGACTTTTTTCCTACTAAACAATCTTTTGTAGTGATAGGTCCATGACCACGATGAGCAGCCATTTAAGATCAGAAGATAATGTTTACTAGCACAATTCAGACATTTGTCTTATTTCTTATCATCGCTTTTGTGAACGGTTACAGCATTGGCATATGTTTCATGGACTTCAGACTGACTTGTACAGAAAGTTCATTATACAAACCAGTTGAAGTAGGCATTTCCTTCATTTTGTTTTCATTTTAGAAATATTTTAAAAGTATAGAAATACGTAGATCATTATATTATGCACACCCACAATAGAGAATTAAGAAAATAATCTAGATTTACTATTGTTTTTTTTCTTTTTAATCTTCATTGGGATGCAATTCCCATATCATATTTCAGCCATTTAAAATATACAATTCAATGTCTCTTGTTACATTCAGAGAATTGTGGAACTATCACCACAATTATAGAACATTTCCATGACCCCCAAAAGAAACCCCACATCACTTAGCTGTCACCCGTCTTCCTGTCTCTCCCAGCCTCAGGCAACCACCAATCTACTTTCTGTCTCTATAGATTTGCCTATTTTGGATGTTTCATGTAAATGGAATCACAAGATACGAGGTCCTTTGTGACTGGCTTCTTTCACGTAACATCTCATTTCCAGGGTTCAACCGTGTTGTGGCACATATCAATTGTTAGCTATTTCTTCCTATTGCCCAACATTACTTCACTTTGTGGACAAAATACTTACCCATTCATCAGTTGATGGGACTTTGTGTTGTTTCCACTTTTTGACTGTTAATAATTCTGCTATGAACACGAGTTTACAGGCTATGGGGGAGCCAATGTTTTGATTTCCCTGCCCCCGGATTTCTCGCTCCCAGTCTCACCTCTCCGTGAAGCTTTCTCTGACTGTTCCAATTCTCATTGAACTCATGTTCCTCAGAACTTGTCAGATAGTCTGTGCAGAGCAATCAAGCCCAAAATTTGACATAGTTTTAATTTTTCATGAAAGAGAATTCTGTCTTTCTAAGTATAAGTTTGTCTAAGGGGAAATAGTATTTGATATGATGGCACCTATCCTTGCATAAATTGAAAATGTTTTCTTTAACAGTTGTTAGGATAAAATTAAATATTTTATACCAAACCAATACTTCCCCTTGGAGACATTGATATAATTAAACTTGTATTCTGAAAGTATTTCTCACAATTATGTATAAAATTGAAAGCACGAATCTAATAGAAAATTGTTCAATGAAATGGTCGTTTTCCCCCCTCCATGAAAATAAAAAAAATAAAATAACAGGGAACCAGCCCTTCCTCTCTGCAGCCAGACAGGGTGTACAGATTGATAGCACGTTCTTACTGTACAGTTCTGAGGATGCCTTTTCTGATCTGCCAGAGCATGGTGCTTTCATCTACTCTTCTGAGTGCTTGCTAACACATCCCAACCTAATCAGTTGCTGGGAATGAATTGATTTGGGAAGTTGGGTTTGCCACTAGAGTCCGTTATTTCCATGTCAGTGGCTTTACCCTGCCTCTCATGGTCATGTAAATTGTATGCTCAATCCAGGAGGTGGTATTTGCATTGCAGTCCTTACTCATTACCCACTGAGTGGTACAGAGACATAGTAACGTATAAATTATTACAAGCAGAGAAAATGTACTGTTGGCTAGTGGAATTGGTAAAAGGATTTTAGTACTGGGGTTCTATTCCGGGCTTAATGCTCCCCATTTGCTGACATTGCCAATAGTTTGATGAATGATTTCACTGTAACTGGTGTAACAGACCACTTCCATTGGCATCCCATCCATGTAAATATCAAATTGTATTAGAACTTAAAATACAGCAACACTAATAATGCTAACTGCAAACCCTTTGATTTTACTGTGTGCCGTGTCCTTTTCTATTACATATGTTCCCTAATTTAATCTTCCCCATATCCCAGTGAGGTAGATGCCACTATTGTCTCATTTTATACATGAAGAAACTGAGACCCAAAAAATTTAAGTATTTTGCTCAAGGTCACCCAGCTAATAACTGATGGACTTGGGATAAAAGCCCAGGCATTTTGCTCTTGTTTAATTACTGCCCCTCAAACTATTCCATGAACTGTCTGACTGCCCCCAAGAGTAGCCTGTTAGCTTTCAAACTCCCTGGAATAGGCTGGTAATTCACGTACGTGAATATTTAAAATTAGAGTTGATGGGATGCTTGGAATACAGTATGTGTGACTTCTCAGGTCATTTGTACTACAAGGTATGATAATTAAGTGTGAGAACTCATTCTAGAAAAAGTGCTACATACCTCCTTGCTGACTATCACTACAGTCACAAAGGTCCCTTTGGGAAGCTATGCACCGCTGCCACCACCTAGTTCACAGTTCAAAGCAATTTGGGAACTCTTTTTCTGGAATGGCCATCATTGCTGTCATCATATTACCCTTGATGTCCTGAATGTCATCAAATAGTCTTCCTTTCCATATTTTCTTTATCTTTGGGTAATGACATATTTAGTCATTGGGGCCCAGATCAGGTGAGTAGGGAGGGTGTTGTAATACAGTTATTTGTTTACAGGCTAAAATCTCCCTCACGGACAGCGCCATGTGAGCTGGTGCATTGTCGTGATACAAGAGCAATGAGTCGTTGGCTAAAAGTTCAGGCCGTCTTAACTTTTTCACACAACCGTTTCAGCACTTCCAAAGAGTAAACTTGGTTAACTGTTTGTCCAGTTGGTAGAAATTCATAATGAACAATCCCTCACACATATAAAAAAAAAAGGGGAGCAACATCATGCAACAAGTTTGCGAACTTAATTGTCAGATGTCATAGATCATCAGTACTTCAACATCACTTTTTCTTTATTTTAGCAGCAAGAAGCAAGTGCCCGACATGCAGAGGATGCGCAATGTACCGAGAAGATCCAAGATCATGTGCAAAGGTATAATTTAAAGCAGCACAGAAAGTACCTTGAGTATTTATAAAGCAGACGTGTAGTGTATTATGACAATTAGATCAGTTATAACAATAAACACATGAGTGTGAAGCTGGGTCAAAATGTCAGCTTTGAGCTACCTTGAAAAGAGTAATTTGTGTACATTATCTCTACTTTTGCACATTGTCCACAATTCACAACTAGAAAAATGGCACAATTGCCAAATCATGCGCTTTTGAATTTGTAAGATTTTATGTAGTTGCACCTTCAGATATTTGTTCAGAGATTATGTGGTATGCTTTAAAGTCAATGTGTGAGAATAATTATGTCAAAATATTCACTTTAGGCTTGAAACTCAAAATGCTGTCATAAAAACGATAAATAAAAAGCTAGAGGGCATAATCGAACACCTTCGCAGGAACCTGTCAGGTACAAGCTTGGTAAGTTAGTCTCTTCATTTCTGTCATACTGCAAAGGAATTTTTATGTCTGTCATAGTAGCATATAATACTATTTTAGACAATAAGAACAGTCTCGTTAATAAAAGTACCGTATCCATGTTGATACTACTTGCTGGGAGTAATGTAATTCCTCTCCACAGAGAAAGAAATCTCAGTTCATAAAATTAATGATTTTTGTGGTAAGAATTTTATAAAAAAAGATTGCGATAGTCTAAAGGCAATATTTGATGTATACCACGTTTCATTTATCGTTTCGTTTGTCCAACATTTGGGTTTTTCCAACTTTTGGCTGTTGCTAATTATGCTGTCACAAACATCGGACTACAAATATCTGTTTGAGTCCAGGCATTTGAGTAAGGATTTGATCCAGAATTCTGAATTTCCCTTGAAATGTAAACCCTTTAGTGAGATTTGGAGAACAAATTACTTTTAATGTTCTAATTTGTTTTCTTCATCATTAAAGAATACTGGGTCATTGTGCAAATGTTTCCTGAAAAGAATATACTTTTCTCTTTGTTGGATTTTGAAAAAGAAAACAGATGCAAGTGTAAAAGTAGAAATGAATGTCCAATCAAGGCCTTACATAGTAACATAGTGCTCCTAGCTTTGCAAGTTTAGAAACTAATCTTTTTCCATTCACTTGAGTTAATCATACGCTTTTAAAGATTTAACAGTTCGATGTCAGAAAAGATTGATGTGTCATCCAGGATGACAATTTCCCGATGGACAGGGAAAACTGTATCACTGTTTCCTAAGCAGAACAACATTCCCCTGACATCCTCCTGTCCTCTGGAGGAGAGGCTCCCTAGGATTTCCCATCCTAAGATCGCATTGTGACCCCTGTGGTGGACCAATGACGTAGATGTACCTTCCAGCTGGTGTATTTCAGTCACAGTAGCCAGGTCTAAGCAATTTCATTAGACAGACATGCCCATCAAGGGAAACAGAAGATTGTGCTGATGGTCCTTTTTGTGGCCAAAGAAACTTTGAAAAAAATTTTTGTCTAGACTTCTTGTCAATTAAGTCACATTACGTTAGCATACTTTTCATATGAGTGACATGATAATGTGTTGAAAAGGAGTCTTACGTGAATGGTAGTTCCAGGAGTTGTCACATGGCAGTTTTATAAAGAAATCTATTGAAGTATCAAAAATTGAAAAATTGGGGATTTGTGGTCTAGATAGCAGAGTAGGTAAATGCCATGCTTGCCTCCTCTCATGACCACATCAAAATTACAACTAAACTACAGAACAATCATCACTGAGCATCACCTGAAGTCTAGTTCAACCAAAGTCGTCCTACCACTAAGGACATACAGAAGAAGTCACCTCGAAACTGGTAGGAGGGGCAGAAAAACAGAACAAGCTGATGCCAGACCCCTGTTTGACTGTTAAAAATCGGGAGGGATATCGTGGATGCGGTGGTCCACCTGGAGGTGCAAGTGGTCCCAGCTCCACACCAGGCATCCTAGCCCAGGATTCCAGTGCTGGAGAGAGATGTCCCCATAACTTCTGGGTGTGGAAACCAGTGGCTGGGTGAGATGAAGGATGGCTAGAGTCCCAGTCAATTCTCTTAAAGGACTTGGGAATGGGATTACTAACTGAGGGACTCACTTGCTCTGAGCTCCAACTCTGGGCAGTAGTTCAAAAGATGTCAGGGACATAAGGAAAGGAAATACGTTTTCTGGCTTTAGGTTGACGGCTGGAAGGGAGCTTTCTCCCACACAGAGGTGCTTGTAGAATCCATTCTTTCTGAACTGATCCATCACCCGTTGCGGTGTGAGACATGGGAGCCGCCATCTCTTGAGTCTACATCAACGTGGCTAACAATGTCCATCCCACCCTGGTGAATCCCTGAGAACCTGCCCCACCTAACTAGGGAGCAAATCCAAGCTGCTTCCAGTGGTGTTTCCAAAAAAAAAAAAAAAAAATCCTGTCTTGGCTCGTGCTGCAGACTTTCCTAAAACCTCTCAAATTTTCACAAAACCCAAACAAGCAGTGTGTGGCTTCAGCTGACCTTTACCTCTTGCTGTGCAGACCCAAGATGGCACTAGTGGAAGCTGGCTGTGGTTCACAACTGGAACTCTTCAGGCACCTCCAAAGCCGGTGCGGGTGGCAGCCATCTGCATCCTGCTTTGTGGTCAAGCTAGGTAGCCCTGGGCAGGACACAGGCTGCAGCTGAACTAGGCCTGTGGCCGGGCCGCTTCCAGGAGTCCCTAGGGCTGACGTACTTGGAGGCCATCTTTGGACAGAGCGGGAGCATCACCGGGGTGCCTGCCAGGAAGATACAACCAAAGTGTATACAGGGTAGACACCAGTGCCATGCTACAGCGAATCCTGCTCTATAGGGGCAGCCCCTGCAAAAACAGCTCCTCCACTGTAGTCATGGTCAGTCCTCAACCAAACAGTCTGACAATCAATACCTCCCATTGACATGCAAACAGCAACCAAGGCTGCACTACAACGTGAGAGTACAGACAACCCACACAAAGGACACTCCTATAGCACCCGGCTCTAGTTAACAGCTAGTACGTGCCACTGGGCCCCACAGGACACCTACTACATGAGGACACTCCAATAGGTCTGGGAGACACAGCAGCCCTACCAAATACATAGAAACAAACACTGGGAGGAAGCCAAAATGGGGAGTCAAAGAAACGTATGCCAAATAAAAGAACAGAGCAAACCTCCAGAAAAATACTGAGCAAGATAGAGAAGAGCAATCTAGCAGATGCAGAGTTCCAAACACTGGTTGTTAGGATGCTCAGTGACCTCAAGGAGAACTTCAACTAACAGATAGGAAACACAAAAATGAAGATAGAAAACAAAAAAATTGAACCAGTCATAAGTGAAGAATAAAATAACTGAAAAAGCGAATGTCTTCAAGGGAATGAAAACTGATTAGATGAAGCAGAGAATCGCATGAGCGATTTAGAAGCTATGGTAGCAGAGACTACCCAATGAGACCAGCAAAAAGAATCCAAACTATGAGGATAGCTTAAGGGAACTCTGAGAATGTCAAGCATAACAACAGTCTCATCATACGGGTAGTACGAGAAGAAGAAAGAAATGAAGGGGTTCAAAATGTACTTGAAGAAATAATGTCTGAAAACTTCCCTAACTTGGTGAAGGAAATGGACATATAAGCCCAGAAATCACAGAGTTTCAAAGAAGATGAGCCCAAACAGGCCCATACCAAGATACGTCAAAATTAAAATGCCAAAGTTTAGATGCAAATAAAGACTTTTGAAAACAGCAAGAAAAAGGCTCTTAGTAATCTGTAAAGGAGCACCCATAAGAGTAGCAGCTGATTTCTCAAGAGCAACTTCGTGGGCCTGAAGGGATTGGCAGAAATATTCAAAGTGATGAAGACATGCCTACAGCTAAGATTTGTCTACCCAGCAAAGCTATAATTAAGTGTCATAGGACAGATAAAGAGCTTTCTGGAGGAAAAAACAAAACAAAACAAAAACTAAAGGAGTTCATCAGTACCAAACCAGTATTATAAGGAACATTAGAGGGACTTCTTTAAAAGGAACAAAAAAGGAAAAACAAAAATATCAATCATAAAATAGCAGTAACTATGTATCTACGCACAATTATTTTACGTGTAAATGGATTAAATGCTCCAGTCAAAACGCAAGGTGACTGAAAGATAAGAAAATAAGATCCTTACATATGTTCCCTACGATAGACTGGCTTCAGATCAAAAGACACAGAGACTGAAAATAAAGGGATGGAAAAAGATATTTCACGAAAACAACATGAAATTTAAAAAGCTGTGGGACTAATGCTTATATCACACAATATAGACTTTTAAACAAAGGCTATCACAAGAGTCAAAGAATGACCCAGATATCCCACTTCAGAGTATTTATCCAAAGAAACCGAAAAATGCTAATTCGAGGCGATGTGTACATCAGTATGTTCACTGCAGGATTCCTTACAATGGCCAAGATGTGCATGCGGCCTATCAATGGATGAATGGATGAAGAAGAGATGATACATACATGCAATGGAATATTGCTTGGCCATGGAAGGAAATGGGTTCTGGTCATCTGTGGCGGTATGGATGGACCTGGAGGGTGTTGTGCTGAGTGGAGTGTGTCAAATTGAGAAATACAGATGCAATGTGATTTTGCTTATCAGTGGAATTTAAGAACAGAACAAACAGAAAAAAAACTCATACATACAAAGAATAGTTTGTTGGTTGCCAGCTGGAAGGGGGTTCGTGAAGTGGGTTAAAAGGGGAGAGATTAAAAAGTACAAATTGGTTGTTACAAACTAGTCATGGAGATCCAGGGTATAGTATAAGGAATATATTAATAATATTGTAATAGCAACGCATGGCATCAGATGAGTACGCGATAATTTAGGGTGATAGATGGGAGAGGAGTTAGGAGCAGGGTGCTAAAGGTGAAGGCAGTAAGAAGTACAAATTGGTAGTTCCTAAATAGTCATGGGGATGTAATGTAAAGCATAGGGAATATAGTTAATACTGTCACAATAACTCCGTACAGTGCCAGGTGGGTGCTGCACGAGTCAGGGGGATCACTTTCTTAAATTATATAAATTCTAACCACTGTGCAGTACACATGAAATTAATGTAAAATAATACTGAATGTCAAAAAATCGAAAAATTTATTGTAAGCATACCTAAAACTGATTAAGCTTATACTGTTAAGTCCTGGAATCGCCCCCCCTCAGACAGACAGAGGACACGATAATGCAAGTTACACAGCGAGGTTTATTTCCAGCTAGCTGGGGTCCCCGTCTCTGCCCGACGCAGCGGGTTTTAACAAGGACCCCCAGCCCTTAAAGCTAAGGGTTTTTATATCGTTTCTAAGGCACTCAGTAATTTTCCGTAGTTTTAGGGAGTACAGGTTAACCTACAATTCTCACATAGCTAAGGCATTAAGTAATTTTTTTCAGTCTTAGGGAGTGCAGGTTGAGCTATGCTTAGAGAGTGCACGTTGAGCTGTGCTTCAAAGAGTTAGTTTATAGATAAACTACAAAAGCCTCCATTGCTTCTTCAGAGAACAGGAGATAAGCTGTTAGGCATCTGGTCTCACATAACAATTAGGCCATTAGGTTATTTTAAGCTCAGGGCTGTTAACCCTATCTTAACTTTAAGGTAGCAGTTCTTATGCTAAAGTAGCAGTTCTCATGCTAACAGTCCCTTACAATACCAAAATAATGAGCGACTATAGATTCCTAGGGGAAGTAATTAGCATCGCCACAGAATTATCAGCCACCATAAGCTCTACCGTGTAAATCAAAAGTTTAATTACGACAGGTTTCAACGAATTCAATCAATAGCCCTCTTTCTCTAGAAGACTCTCATCTCAGGATTCCCCCCAGGTGAGATATTACCGGGGTTAAGATATTTGATTCACACAATGTTGAGAGGAAGCATCTGGACTGGGAAGAAAGGGTAGTTCCAGCTGACAAGCCTTCCAACAAGATAAGGGGTGTACTTGTGAAAGGAATTTCAGAACACTTCCATAGGTCAGGTCAGGTCAGGTCAGGTCCCAAGGAATAGGAAGTTATTCAAAAGAGCAAACAAACATGGAAAGGTGAATAGCGGACAATGTGAAGCTTATGAAAAACTTATGCATTCTGAGAGAAAAGCAGGACAAAGTATGCTGGTCAGCATCCTAAGGGTGAGGAGCTGCCAAGATCTGAAAATAACGCTACGCTCACAGTAACAGTGGTAAGAATCCCCGTAAAATGTACAAGATGAGCCGATCCATAGCAAGTCATGGTTTATGAGTGTGTGGTTGAGGGCGCTGTCTATGAGGGACTCGAGGGGAAAAAGGAACGTACAGAAGACCTCAGTAAGGGGGTGAGGGCTGCCACTGTAGATGAGGGAATGTGGTTTGAAGCACTGGGATGTAGGAAGCTGAGAGCATTTAAAAAGAGGAATAGAAAAGGGTCAAGGACTGACTATCAGGGCTGCTGTTTAGAAAAGAGTTGGGCTGAGAAGACCACAGAAAGGGTGTGGGCATCCTCATCAGTTGCTGCGAAGAAGTAAAGCAGGATAAGGACTAAAGAAAGAGATGACCCTGAAAACTGTTTTAGCGCAGTTATAAGGGCAGAAAGTCAGATTCTTCTGTAAAAGAAGAGAATAAGTGGCGAAAATATGGACCTGGGGATGAGGCCACACATTAAAGAGGGTTAGAGTCCAAGGAGAAAAACAGGATGACAGAAAAAGTCACAGGAATCAAGAAACAGTTTTGTTTTCATATAACATAGAGGAGATGAACTTTAGTTAAAGAGAAAAATATTTACTAGAAACGGAGAAATTGAAACCTATGGAAGAACGCTTACAGAGAATGAGAGTCTTCATCTGATGCTCACGTCAGATGATCACAATAATGTAAGGTGGACTGCAGGGAAGTTTCAGTGATTATCGTAGAAAAATGTGATTCCATAAACCCTGGAAAATCTTGAGCTGTAGATGAAAATGTCTCTGGAGGCATTTCTACAAACCGAAATGTAAATAAGCCACTATTTAAATCAGGTTTAACACTTAGTATTTTTACATGTGAAAACCTCTGTTTTTAAGAAAGTTTGGCAATTTAAATTCCAGGAAACCAATGATGACACTGTAAAATCAATTTGAGCTGTTTTAAGAAAAGTCATTGTTTTTGAAATCTGTCCTTACTGGCATCAGGTTTATAAACTACATTTTATACACCTGTCTACACATATTACTAATGAACTCATGAGGAATAATCTTTTAGAGAAAGAAAAGTGAATCTCTAGATTTTCAAAACTAACTTTCTTTAAAAATGTTTTTCAAAGTCTCAGGATGGAAAGAAACAATTAGAGTACTATAAGAAGTTAACAGAATCTCTGCAATATGATTTGAATCAACACAAGAAGACAAATGATGGATTAGAGAAAGAGGTTACCAGGTAAGGTTTTGATATTTCAGATCATGTCAACCATTAATTACTATTTAACTATAACTCTTCCTTGATGAAAACCTAAGTACAAATGTATTTCATATCTGTAATTTTCATAGTTAAACACATTATCCTACTTAAAAATTTACTTCAGAAACTCACAGCACAATCAAACTTGTGTGAATGCCAAAATGTTATACCTACTCTTTAATGATTCCTGTAACTGTAATGACAGTGTCTTTTGCATATACTGTCAACTGTGCTCTTCCTGGTCTCCCTTGAATCTTTATTTCTGCAAGATGTCTTTGCTCTCTTTGGTAATCTTTCCTTCCTTTAGTAGTGTTCTTCTCTTCGGCATTCTAACAGTTTAATGTCTAAAAACCTATCTGTGGTTTTGTTTAACATCATCAGAAGTGTTATTGATTTGGCTTCTGTGTTCTTTCTACTTTTTTCAGTTATAAAACATGTCATACATACCAAACCAGATGTATAACCTAAAGAAGAATGAGATGAGTAATCGTCTCACTCAGATAATAATGGAAGTTTCCCAACATCTGGGAAGCCCGCACGTGGCGTGCCCTTGCTGCAAACTGAATGAAGTTTTTTCTCTGATTCTCCTCAGTGTTTATTTTCCCTCATGTCACTGTCTTTCTCTGCATTGTTTTGGATTCTTCTCATTTTATTAAATTGTGCTGGCAAAGATCTCTTCTTAAAACAGACTTGAAGAGACTGTTACACCTTATCTCTCCAGTGTCCTTTCTTCTAAAGCCCTGCCCCTTTCCTTTCCACTCTGACCAGATTTTTCCTTCTGGTTTCTCTTTCTATTTTGAATGATTTCTTTTCTTCCTGTAGACTGTGGTCAGTAGGCTCCGAATGGTATTTTTCTGTCTTTTCGAAACACCCACATATATTATACTTTCCTTCTTCACCTTTGATACTGATCTCTGCTTTATAGCTGATATTTAATAATAGGGTAACGTTTGATACTAACAATCTTAAGCGGATGTTAATAATACTTTAATTATAAGAACCTTTCATCGTTACAATATGATGTCTGTATCATATGTATCACAATTGTTTTATGTTACTCATTTAAGATTATAATTTAATAAGTATGCTCTCAAACTATTATACTGGAATAAATAGGAGAGGTTCATAATTTATAGGTTTGTTTATTTTGTATGATAGACATAATCTCTCTTTAAATAATTATTAAATATTTGTCTTAAAGAATTTGACTTACTCATTTTCTACAATTCTGCAGACTGAAGACACTCTTTCAGAATACAAGGATGCTACATGACAATCAAAATGGAGAGGTTAGTGTCCTTGGAGATTTAGAACCCAATCAATCAGAAATGGATATTCAGAAAAATAGGTTAAAACAGAAGGTAATTTATAATCCGTTTGGAACCCAAAAATCACTTAATTTGGGGAAATATAAACCACTCAATGCTTTTAGCAGTATGATATAGATTTTTCCTTAATTTCATAGACAGAAGCAGTGAAAAAGACCGCTATTTTTCTATATAATTTTTCTTTAAAAGGGCATTCTGTTACCTCTCCTATGTCTCAACCCTGGCTAGTTATCTAAAGCCAAGAAGGACTCTGTTGCATGACCCCCAAAGCACTGGCTCCAAATCAGCTTCTTTCTTCTTTCTTTCTTTCTTTGTTTCTTTTTTCCTTCCTTCCCTCCTTCCTTCCTTCCTTCCTTCCTTCCTTCCTTCCTTCCTTCCTTCCTTCCTTCCGTTCATTCGTAACAGCTTGATTGAGATATACTGAACATAGCATGCAGTTCACTCATTTAAACTGTCCAGTGCAGTGCTTTTAGTGTGTTCAAAGCTTTATGCAGTGGTCATCACAAGCAGTTTTAGAACATTTTCATGACCCTGGAAAGTATCCTTGTACCTGTTAGCTTTCACTGTGTGCCAGTCTGCCCTTCCCACTCTTCCTAGCCCTAGGGAACCACTAGTGTACTCTCTGCTCCATATTGTGGTTTTGATTTATTTTTTTCTGATGACTAACGATCCTGAGCAATCTTCTCACAGGCGTATTATCCATTCATATATCTTCCTTGAAGAATTGATTATTCAATTCCATTGCCCATTAAAATTGGATAGTCTTTTTCTAGCTGAATTGTAAGAATCTTTGTATAACCTAGATACAAATTAGTTATCACATACAGGATTTTCAAATATTTCTCCCTTGCATTAGCTTGCTTTTTAGTTTTTCAATGTGTCCTTTAAAGCATAGCATTTTTTTATGCATGATTATTACAAGCTTTCAATTTGTAAAACATAATAATAATAATAATAATAATAATAATAATAGTTGCAAAACGCATTACAGCAAAGTGCAATAAAAGAAGATATGTCTGTAATTTATACTGCATAAGTTATGTTGCTTATTATATCTTTTTATAATCCAGAAGTTGTGTCTATTTTTTCCTTAACTCCCCAATGGAGTGGCTGAAATAAACCACAGTTATTTGGTTCACAAATCCATACTTAAGAAGAGTGTGGCCAGGGCCGTCTGTCTCTGTTCCCCTCAGCTTCAACTGGGGCAGCTCCATGGCTGGTGGCTGGAATCATTTGAAAGTCTGTTCAGCAATGTGTCCGGTTGTTGGTGCCTACTGTTGGTCGGCACTCTAGCTGGGGCAGACAGCAGGGACACCCACACCTGAACAGCCGGCTCGCACTGTGGCCCGAGCCCCCCACAACACGGGGCTGGGTTCCAAGGTTCAGATCCTCAGAGACATAACCAACAGGAGCAGTGTTGCCCTTTGTGAAGGAGTCTTGGAATTCACACGGAATCTCTTTCAACATATTCTGTTCATTAGGAGCAAGGCACTAATGTTGACCCATATTAGACTGTTTTTATGCAATGAATATTTCAAAATTTACGGACACATTTAAAAACCAGCTTGATCTATCCACTGTCCACAATTCTTTATATTCCTCCCACATGGAAAATACACTCATCCCTACACAATACTCCCCACAAGTCTCAAGTTTATGGCATCAGGCTCAGGTTCGAGTCTAAGATTTTACCATGTGAGTCTGGTGCAAATGGGGATGAAGGGCCTGGTTTTTGGTTTCTAGGATAAAGCCCCTTGAGGACAATTCCTTTCAATATGAAAACATGAGAATGGAAGGGACAAGTTACCTACCACCCACACACCCAACATTCTGCTCGACTGCTGAAGTTTCCCCTGCAGAAATGGAAAGTGGAAGGCACCTTAGTCCATAGCAATTCTGAAATACAGCCTGATGTGTGCTGTCCGTTCTTGGATTAGGACTCAGTGGTAACCTTGCCAGGGCTTCTCCATGGCCCTTTGCTGTGGCCTGTGAGCTCTTTGTTCTGTGCTTTTCATAAGAAATGACCTGTGCTTGCAGCCCTTTCCTCAGCATCATTCCTCCACGCGAATGCCTAAGCCCCACAGGCCTCCTCTTAGTTTTCACTCTCTTGGTTTTTATTAGTCCAAGGTAACAAGCTGGTTGTTTGCTACTTGATCATCCTAAAAGCTTGGCGTTGCGTGTGAGTTATTGGGGTTCGTGCCACTAGAAAAGCCACCGTCATAAATCGTTTTGAGAGAAGCTCTTGGGCTTCCTGTAGCTGTTGCAGGACCATGCCTTTAAAATTCTTATACTCTGTAGATCCTTCCAGGAATTTAAGGCCCCACCTTAACCCTTTTGAGGTCTCGAGGAAGAGTTTTACACTCTTCTCTTCATCCTTATATCATGTCCTCCTGGGAGCACAGGGAATTTGATCTTCACCCAGAAGCCATTTCTTTCTTTTAGCATGATTTGCCCTGTGGGGACCTTAGGAGAGGCTGTAAATGGGAAACAGAAATGGGACCTGTGGGAGAGGCTGTAAATGGGAAACAGATATTTGAACACAATATGTCCTGGTTCCTTTACAGTTCATAGTCTTTCGTTAGCTCATGTATCTCATGGATTTTACTTTGTTACTTCATAGCAAGAGTTCCCTTTCATCCAGATTTCAGACTCATTTTCTTCACTGGCTGAGAAGCCCTTGCTGTCAGCCTCTTCAGGGGCCAGCAAGCCCCCAAGAAGCGTCTCTTGGAGGCCCTGTGGTTGTCATTCTCACTCTTCTCCACATCCTTTCGGGTTCCACGTCCCTCCTGGTGCAAAGGCACTCCTACAGGCTTTAGATGGCATTCCTTGTGGCCTCACACCATTTTGAATATCAGTAACAATGCCAGTTATTTATTGCTGCTCAAGAAACCAACTCAAAAGCTAGTGGCTCAAAACAGCATCTGTTTTGTTCCAAAGGAATGCAGTTGGATGAAGGTCTGTGAGACCAGCTCATTTCTTTTCCACTTGGCATCAGCTGGGTGGCCATGAAGCTGCGAATGAGAATCATCTAAAGGCTGTAACACACACATGTAGCAGTTGAAGCGGCCTTTTGCCCGGGACATCCGCTGGGCCCGTCGCAGCGCAAACATCTATAGGAGGCCTGACTGTGTGGCCTGGGCTTCTTCATTCTGCACAGCTGGTGGCTGGGTTCTCAGGCCGAGCTTCTCGAGAGACAAAGTCACATGGAAGCTGTATCACATTTCCTGCCTCAGACATAGCATTCTCACAGCAGTTCTGCCCTATTCCATGCACTAGAATCCAGTGACTCACTAAGGCCAGCACATATTAAAAGAGAGGGAATTTCATGGAGAAATGTCAAGAATTTGTAGGCATGTTTTAAAAACACTATATCCACTCACCTCGTCTTACCAAATAAGCATTGTATCTACAGGAAAGTAGTTCTACCCTGCTCAGTTCCACTGAAATTCCAGGAGATTTGTTGTTGTTACTATTGCTGTTTAGGATGTTCTCGTATATCTTGGAAAGTAAGAGAGGATTACGAGACAGCGTTATTGAATTAAGACTTTTGTTGTTGGTGAAAAAAATGTAGCGCTCATCTCACTAAACATTCACAGTGTGAGATGTGATTTCTCCTTAACCTTGGGAATCATTTCTTCTTGGAAAGCAATTCAAATTGCCATGAAACATTTGTAGCTGACAGAGGCCGAAGTAACTCGGATGAGTTACTTGTAACTCCCTACAACTTCTTAAGAAATTATGGAGAGTTAAAATGGGGAACAGGTGAGAGACTATCAACTGGGAGGTGACTTATAGTCATTTTATAGAAGAAAGACATGAAACAAGCATTCAAGAAATAGTAGAAAATCAAGTGCAGATGTCGTGTGGCAAAGTCGATGACAGTAAAGGATGCATTTTTGAGACTCCTGGTGCTTTTATGTTCGTTCTTCATTCTGAGTAATTCAAGGTTCCACATTCTAAGACTCTGCTACAGTATCGATGACATTTTATTGCAACTGAATTGATTTCAAAAGTTGATACTGGTTTGGGGTTAGACTATTCTCAGTCAACTTCCTTCGTAACCAAATTATACTATGTTACTCATTCAGAATGACGATCTCACAGCAAAACTGGAAACTGCATCTTCAGAATGTCTCCATCTGTGGGGTGGCCAGTTGGCTCAATGGTTAGAGCATCGTGCTCATAACACCAAGGTCGCTGGTTCGATTGCCACATGCACCAGTTAGGTACACCCTCCACAGCTAGATTGAAAACAATGGCTGGAGCTTGGAGCTGAGCCCCCGGTGGGTGGGTGGCCGGTTGGCTCAGTGGTTAGAGTGCAGTGCTCATAACACCAAGGTTGCCGGTTCGTTTCCCGCATGGGTCAGTGAGCTGGACCCGCCATAACTAGTAGATTGAAGAGAACGATTTGACTTGGAGCTGAGCTGTGCATCCCACAACTAGATTGGAAACAAACACAATTTGTTTTAAACAGTTTTTTAAAAAGGATGTCTACATCTTGTTGAAGAAAATCAATCTTAACAGGAGTTATTATCTATAAAGGAGTACAAAAGTCATGTGAAAAACTAGAGAATAAAAAGAAGAGGAGATAAAAATTATTGAGCCTCAAAATTCATATAGTCACGAATGAGGTAGAAAAGCGTGAAGCAGAACACTAAAAATTCTGGGATATTGAAGACTGAGCAAGACAGGATGTAGTAGAAAACATTTTTTAAATCTGTTTTTACAGGTTAATTCACTGATTACCATGCCTTAATTCATTTCACTGCAGATGACGTTTGGATATACGTATTGTACGTCATTCCCCTATTCCGTTCATAGCGGGTACTTTTTTATTTTCAGATTTCTGGAACTAAGGTGGGATTTGCCTCTCCTTCTTGATATTTCAGTTCCCATCACTATTATCACTCAGTTGATCTTTGAGAATCATTCTTTGTGGAAAATGATTTTATTTTTAAGGCCAGTTGATATAAAACGAGACTATTAGGAAATAAAGAAAAAGGGTGATTTAAAAATTGCACCATACTCTTAGATTATTAAGTCATATTGTTCAATTTTTAAAATTTCAAATTGATTCTCTTATTGGAACAGTCAGATGAGATGATTCGAAATATTTTCATAATTCAGATGTATTTCATTCCATATTGATGATAAGTATTTTAAACTTCAGCTTTTTTCACATTTAAATTGCCCTCCAAATCATTGACTTAAAACTAAAGAATACAAATAGACTATAATTATTCAGGTTATAATTATTTTTAAAATGTATCCTTTCCGTTGGCTTTAGGAACAAGCAGCATGTCAAGAAAACGTAGACCCGTTAAATGACCGTGGTGACAGAATTCAACGTCTGCAGGTCAGAATTCAACGTCTGGAATCTGAACTCTCCAAAGCGAAACATTTTAAAATAGAATTGGAAGAATGTAAGCGCCTCTACCTAGAGGAATTAAAAGTTACAGCATCTTTGGAAAAGAAACTAAACAAGTAAGTCCAAACAAAGAGAAAAATCAATCGAGCTCATTAATTTGCCTCTAAAGTCTAATTTTTATCCAGGCAGATTCCCGAGATTAATAGGAAGTGAAAGCTTACTAAATAGTATAATTTTGGAAAATGATGTTAGTGAATAAATTACTTTTAAAATGTTAGTTCAGGATGCATCTCTCCCATTTGTGGTTTTACATGACTGTATTTTTCCTTCTCACGCTTTTCATAGCCTTAATCTGATCTACCAGTCTCTAAGCAAAGTGTTTTTGAAGCTTTGTGATTTAGACAGCGCTATTTATTATAAAATTTCTTGTCAAAATTTCCCTAAATATGAGGTAACTATTTACTATAACAACTTAAACCCAAAGGGTTAAGTACTCTGCATATTCTGGCACTTGGTAAATGTACTTTCTCGATTGTGCTCTGTGTTTTTGTCTCTAGAGGTCGCTTTCGGACAAGCTGTTTTTTCTAGTCTTTTGGATGTACACAGAGGCATACATGTGAAATATAGGAGAAGGTTAACATAGGGGTGAAGGGTAGTGTAACTGACTAAGTGGCTATAAAAATAAGGCGGTCAGCCTGAGGGGGTGTGTGGAAGACAGAAAGGGCAGATCCCACCTCCAGTGCCTTGGTAACAGTGTCATAAGCTACATGCCCCTGGAGCTGTTTCAGTTCAGTATGATCACCAACCAGGCTCTCTTGTTCTCCCCCAGAGGCTGTTGTTCTAAATGACGCCTCAGTGCCAAATGGTTAATTTCTTCAGGGTAATGAGGGGATTACCCAAGGGCAGTGAAAGCAAATGCTTGAAAATAGCTTTGTGGGATTTCAGCAAATTTCTAAACTTGTTTACTATGTATGTCTCTTAGCAATCCTCAAGAATCTTATGGGTTCAGCCATTCCAGAAGGCAGAAAGTATTATCTGTTAAGCCGTCAACATCACTGATAGGCCTTTTCCTCCCCTCCCTACGTTGAATTACTTCTTAGCCTGGCTTCCCCACAGAAACATATGTACCGGTTTAAAACAATTTGAAACATATCCTTGTACTTGGTAGGTCTGCCCTGACATATTTTCAGTGTTCGTTTCATGGGCAATTCCACTTACTATTATGGAAACATTAAGAACTGCAAATCATTAAGGAAAAAATAAAATACTAAGTCTTTGCTCTTACAATCTTCACAGGATTAAGGACACGCTGGCAGAGATGAGAACCCAGCTTCTCATGAATGCACCACAGAACTCTTTACTCAGCACGGCTCCCAGGAGGCCAGACCTGCACCTCCCTTGTGTTGGAAGGCTAAATGATTGGTTCCGACCTCAAGGAAGTCTCGCTCCAAGAGAGCAGTGGGTGATTGCTACGTCAGCCCCACAGACTTCTAATAATGGCACGTGCACCAACTTGATGAAGGTTAGTTATATTACCTTCTTTCCTTTGGGTTTCAGATTTGTGATGTAATTCTTGTTCTTAACTTGGTCGGAGATTCTGAGTTGTTTCATTGACTAATGCACACAACGTAAAGGGCATAATTGTGTGTGCTAATGTAGAATGGAGACAGAAATTTGACCATCTTTTGTAAGTCCCTGCATCTCCCATGTTTTAAGAGCTACCTGTCATTAACTGTATTCAATAAATGTAATTAACTGACACATTTTAAATTTCTGGAAAAGCTGCTTTTCAATTAGATTTTACAAATGAAATATTACTACCTAACAACGAACGGTATGCTTTGAGATGCTTTGGCTTACTTCTGCATTGTTTTTAATTTGGCGATGGTTTATAACAATTTTAGTTTTCCTACAGCCCAGTTTCGCCATCCCTAAGCGTAAGTGAATGATTGACATTTACTAACTAAATGTGGATGTTTCTTATTTCAATGAAACCGAGGTAAATCCTTTTTATGAATTCGGCAAACTTGTAACCCTGGAAAGATTAACTTCTCTTTCCAAGTTAAAAGTTGTCATCTTTTTACATGATAGTACATCCTTAATTTCTGTTTTACTTATAGCATTTTTATTTCGATGATTTAAAATGTCTTGCTTAAAAAGTAATAATAAAATAAAATGTCTTGCTAAGCCACAGTACATTTTCGAAAGAGGTAAATTGAGCAAATATTTGAATTTTTAAAATGAAGTTCACTTATATCTGTATATCTCGGCATCACTTGAATAATTGATGACTGAGATGGCAATGAAATGGGGTCGTTACTAGCAACTTGTTTTCTTTGTGCAATACTGTTATTAAAATGTCCATTTTGATCTCATTTCTTTAGTTCTTCACCGAGCCAGGATTTCTGTTTGGACCTTTTTTATAGTTCTCATACCTTTGGTAAAGTAGTCCTTCTGTGCATTAATTTTGCTCCTGAACTCATTGAACTGCCTCGTGAGTTTTCTTGTATCTCATTGAGATTCTTCCTGGCTGCTATCTTGAAATCTCTATCACGTAGATCACAATCTTTCGTGACTTTGACTTGGTTTCTGGAGAAGTGTCGTTGTCTCAGTGTTACCCTGTTACCCTGGTTGTTCATGCTGCTGGATGGCTTGTTCCTCTGCAGGCTCATTGGAAGTAGTGAACACTTTCTTATTGATGTACATTTTGATGTGAGCAATTCAGCAGGTAGATAATTAGACGTCTCTGTTTTGTTTTTCAGTAGCTGATGCAATAGCACAGTTTCTGTTTTCTTTCACTGGTGCTACTTGTGCCTAGGGGGTCCAAGTGTGGGGGCTTAGCTGTGAGTGTGGGAGTGCTGGCCTGGGTGACCAGCATGATGGGTGTTGCCGCTGTATCCAGATCACGACGTTCGCTGGGCACCAGCACCTTGGGAGGGAACAGGGGAAAGCGCTGGTTGAGGAGAGCCTGTCTTGAGCCCACTGAGCTCACCTGGTTCCCTGTGGCCCTGGTAGGACTGTGCTGTGGTTGGAGGCTGGAGAAGTATTTCTGCTGCTGCTACTGGTCTCTGGTGGTGCCAGCACTGCTGCAACTGGGGAGGGTTGGGATTCTTGTGGAGGTGGGGGGATGCTGCTGCTGCCCCTCTTACCCTCCACTGGGCTGTGATGTGGGGGCTGTGCCCCAGCCCCTCCACTGCTACTGCCTTTGCTGGGGCTTCAGGCTCAGCCTGTCCACCTGGAACCAGGTGTGGGCCTGTTCCTGTCCTTCCCCCCATCCTGCCTCCCTTTCACTTCCCATACACCCTCCTTCCCTTTACGGCTGTGGGATCTTTTAGGCATCCTAGTGTGTGGGACAGAGGAACCTCTTTTGGGCTAGAGATGTCCAACTAGTTATAGATGTTAGAGGAGATGCAACGTTGTTGTGTCATTTGCCATAATGTTGACATCACCTTCTAAGATAGCCATTTCTGTCAATGCAGATTGGTTTGTAATTTGATGGTATTTTTATGGCCCACTTAATGACAAGCAAAATAGCGTAGGCCTGTGCTAAATGAGGTTTCAACCTTGTTTTTTCATTTAATTTCATCATAACATAGCATAGCAGAGCCAAGTATTTTGAGATAGCCTTTTGGTCGTATAGGATCTCAGTGCTTCGAAGTGCTGACATTGGAATACTGGGTACAAAAGGAAAGTGTATGTCTAATGTTTTGTAAGTTGTTCAGCATGATACGTACTTCAAATGGTCTCTTTAGTCGTCTCCAGAAAAATCAGAAGATGAAAGAGTGTAAATGCAGAAGCTATGCAAGAGAATATGCTTGTGGACATTTTTTCTTTAATTAATTTTTGGTAGGAAAGATGTGTTTAGTTTTTCAGTATTTCTAGATAAACGAGAAATGGTTTATTTTAAACTCAATACCGTTTTTCCAAGTTAGCCACTATCCCCCTGTGGGGCGTTGTTTTGCCCAATCGTGCAAGCCTGATTAAGAGAGATGAAAAAGCGCTACTCCGTCAAGATACAGAGATACATCTCCCAATCACGACAGAATGCTGGAAAGACTTATGGTCCAGCTGTGATGATGTGAGGTTGGACAGAAGTGTGCTAGGAGATAAAGAGAAATCTCTTTTGTGGTATAAGTTTTGCTTGCTACAGATTACCACAACATGGTTAACGCATTTGTTGGTTGGTATCGGTCAACCAAGTTTTATTTTCAGGAAAAGAAAGGTTCCTTTAAGGAAGAATTTCCTCAGTTCGAGTTTGCTTTCTATCATTAAAGATTTTCTCCTTCAAGTTCTCGGTCCTGTGTTGAGAAATGTTTGTGCTTTATATATTGAGTGTATTGACTGCTATTAATCGGAGTTTTGATATCAGTCTCAGTTTCCTTATTTTTTTTCATGACTTTAAAGCTTCCAATTATTTAGAAAGTTACTATTTTGTTTCTCATGCCTCAGTATTGTTGAACTACATGACAAAGTTTTAGGTATTCATTTTGTCTGAGTCAGAAATTGATGGCAATTTCCTGAATATGAGGAAGTAGCTGGCATGTTACTCTAGCCTCAGTAAGAAGTCCTAAAGCCCATTCCTGGCCCGCAGCTCATTGGTTTTGTGACCTCAGGTGACCTCTGATCTCTCTGAGCTTGATTGCCTGTTATGTACAATTACGGACTTTGACTAAATCAGTGACTTTCTGACTTCAAAAATATTTATTTTTCAGTCTAATACGAGTCTTTAAAAAAAATTTTGAATGAAACTATATGATATAAAATATAGACAAGTAGAGCTGCCTAGCTAACGGAGACATGGAGACTCTGAGATTTTGTGTTCCTGCGGGGTCCCCAGTGGAACCTTAGATTTCTATGGGACAGAGTCTGAGAAGTACCAGTTATGAGAAAACCCTTCTAGTGAAACTCCTTTGAATTAAAGTTCGTGGATACATTCTTTTCCTGTGTATAATTTTCTCACCTGTCTATATTTTTGAGTAATGGAAAGGTATAAATAAACTTGCAGAAGCATTCTCCTTCTGAATATTGGACTACAAGCTACTTCTACTATCTGAACACAATCTTCACCTACAAATAAACATAAAGATAATCGAAGTAAATATCTAGGAAAAGGGCTTTGGGGAAAAGAGAATAACGTTACATTTGCAGTTCCCTAATTCAAGTCACAGAAAAATGTGATTTGCATTTTATATATTGTTGATTAATTGGAATTAAAACTGTTTCATGACAGGCCTGTCCCTTCACCTGGTATTGGGTTGTTGTTTTTACAAGGCCGTCTAGTAATGTTGTCACATTATTCATTTTATAAGCCTTTTCTATGAAGCTATTGACAAAAAGGTGTTATGGAAAACAGTCTCTGCAAATATTGGAAACCATGATGGCCAACAGATTTGTCTTCACCCCTGAATTTGTAAAGGCATTGGGTGTCATATTATCGTTGTCACCACACTGTCTATTACGTTCTGGACATTATTGTAAGCCCCGTTTTGGTCATGTAGTGAGAGGATACCTTTCAGAAGGAAGGATTAAATAAGAAAACTTTAGACTGGGACACTTGCAGTATAGAGTTTGAAATATTCCCATACATTTCGTAATTAAGTAGACTAACTACAACCACTCGAATACTTCAAAAATTGGGCCTCCCTCATTTGTAGAAAGAATACGAATTTACAATTAAATAATTATGTATTCTTTTCGTTGTTACTAATTCTTTAGTCATGAATCAGAAACTAAATTTGAAAACTGGGTCTAGGCCATACTTTCTAAGTCAGATTTCCTGTAATCTTTGTGTCCATACAAATATAAATGTTTCAGTCATAATACAGACAAGAAAATAGTTTTTGTGATTGTTGCAGCCAGCAGAATTTTCACGTGACGTGACAGGGCCACAATCATCATTTTATGTATTTAAGGTTCTATGCTGAGAAATAGCCTAGAACACACCGTAAGATTAATTTTAAAAGTGCAAGAAACCATTAAGATAAAAAATCCATAAAGGAAAAAATCCATTAAAGTTAAAAAAAAAACTGATTAAAGTTTTATAAAGGGCTGTTTTTCTAAGGATTGAAAAGTAATGCTTTCACTGTAAAATATGACTTGTTTGATTCTTTGTAGGAATCAGATCACACCTCATCCTTCTGAAATTGTGTGTATTCAGTAGACCAATTTCAGCTGCACTTTGGTCGGATTAGTCTAAACAGCATCACCTATATATGTTCTCTATTAAATTAAAATGAGTACAAATTTATTTTATTTATGTGATTACTTTTGTGTGTATTTACACAATGCCCAAGCAAGGTCTACTCTTTAAAGGTGTTATGTAAAGGCCACATTCCTACATTAAAGCCTCTTGTTTAACTTAAATACTGTAACTAAGATTTGATTTATTTCAGGAGCAGCAGAAGTTGGTGGAAAGCATAACTAGAGATGTAGAAGAAGGTAGGTGGCCAAAATGTACTGATTCCAGTTAGATATCATTAATTTCTGAAATAAACAATAAAGAGTATGGCATCCTTCTCCATGTTTTGATAATAGATACTACAATAACTATTTTCTCATGCATTGCAAGTGGGAAAGTTGAAAGCATAAACAAGCATTATGAAGAATACATTTCTTCCTCATTTATTCATCACGTGTAGCCTTTCGAAAACCTCAAAGTCCATGTATCTCTTTTTATTTCTGGCCGTCCCCTTCCTTTCCTCTACCACCCATATGGAACTTTTAACTTGCACATTGAAAACTGGGCTTCATCAACCTATCCTGTTTTTGCTAGTGATATAAGGCCCAGTAACCAGGCTCATCTAGTAATACTTAGGCAATTACAGTCCATATAGCTGTCACCTGATCGGTGACATTTAAACCTCCAGTCATTGACTTTGTCATTGGTTTACCTTTTACCTTCAGGAGAAACATCACATACTTTTGCATGGTTAAAACCACCCAAATCAATTTACTTCTTGCCAAATAATTCGGCCTTCTCTCTTGCTACTAACTCTAGTCTGCCCCTTTGCTCTAGCATCTATTGATAGCTAAACTAGACTACTTCTCATTCCATGCTGTTCTTCCCCACTCTAGTCTTTGCATCTGCTTCTTCCTTCTATGTGGCATGCTTTTTCCTTGTCCTTCAGATACGAACATACGTATCACCGCCACCAAAAGGCAGACAATATTGACACAAAGCCAGGAGGTCCCTTCTATGTGTTCCGATAATGCCCTGCTTTATATTTGTATGGTATATGTGACTCTGAATGGAAATGGCCTGTTCACCTGTTTTTCCAGTTTAGAGTAGGTGATGGTTCTGGGGTGGACCATGTCCTCTTCACCTTGTAACTTCAGTGCTTGTTGTACTACCTTAGCACATGCTTGTTGAATAAATGAATGAAGAATGAGACAATCAGAAGCTCTGAAACTTAGCAGGAAGAGCAGTTAACTCAGTGTGCAGCCATGGGCAAGTGATATGTAATAGTAATCTCCTATTGGGTAGTGGAGTCTTCATAGGTTTTTTTCATTCTTCTTAACATGTATACTTACATTTTAGATAAAGAGTATGATTCTTTCTTTTTTTTTCTAGCTGATGCTGAACTTCAATCTGAACACCGTCTACTTTGCTCTAATATCTAGTGATGATCTAGTTTTGAATGCATCACAAGAATATATGTCGTTTTTGAGTAAGAACTATATGATCTGAAATATAAATAGTTCACCTTTACTGGGCTGTTTACATAGCATTTTCCTTCTTTCCCATTAAACATATGGCATGTGAAAATTCTTACTGAAGGAAAATATTTTCGTTTCATATGTGTATATGAAAATCTATATAGTATTCAAACTGTGTTTCTTGGCGTCTAACTAGCTTTGGAGCAGATTTTGTGGATGAAAACAAGCAGTGTTAAGTTTTACATACTCATGCTGCCCAAATACTAGCTGTTTATCCAACACCCAAACAACCAAGTTGTCATTAATACTGCAGTGGTATAAACTGATAGCTATTTTTCAATTTTCCAATATTTATCACTGTGTATGAACCTAAAAATTTTCACAGACATCATTTTGATATCTGCTGTTATGGTTACGATCAATGTTTGGATGTATTACAATTGTTATAGTGCCATAAATCTGATTATATTAATATATAATTTTAAACACAGATTCATAAAGCTGTCCTCTTACAGAAATAAAATTTGTCTAAGGTTTTTCACCTTTTCTAGTCATTGATTTATCGATTTGTTTTTTGGAAACAGTCTTAAAATTAAGAAGCTTCTGGTTACGCCGACTTGGCAGAAATGTCACACAAGTGATGCTGAGTTCTTCCCAGTGCAGCAAATCTGGAGGCACGTGCTGGATTCCGTTACTGGCAATGTTGACTTTGATCGTGTGGTTAAGAAGCGTCGCCGAGTTTGTCCACCATAAGATTACTATTTCCCCTTGGTTATTCCCTTATCTCTTGTGTGCAGATACCCTGAGACTCTGTAAATATATCGTCAATCCTCAAAATCTCACCCACTAGATGGAGCACCCATTGATGACTCTTGCTGAATCAATGCCTTGATGGTTGCCAAATGATTATAGTATGATTCTGTCATCCCTCCTGCATTGATCAATACATCCAACGAAACACGCAAACAGATGAGGGAGGAAGGAAAGCTTATTACTTTGGTGCTTAAATGCTCCTGATTTGCCCAGTGGTAGCCATTTCAAGCTCACAGCATATCTTTTTGACCTGTCCCCATTATTCTTTGAGCACATCCTTCCTCTCTCGACAAGTTGTTCCAAGCTCATCTTGCAGTTGTCCGCCCCAGCCCTGCCATCGGACATTTTCTATAGAAGCCCTGAATCCTCTTAGGGGGGAGAGTGACATCGGGAGACCTGGATCTGGACACCAGATGCGGTGGGTATGCATGTTGCTAGTGGTTGTCGTTGCTCTCGGGCTCCCTCAGTGAACAACAGGGATTATGTGTGTTAACAGAAATGCACGCATACACGCACACGTGGGTTCAATATCAAATATAATGAAAACTATGAATTCCTACCAATTCTTCTAATTCCAGTCAAATTCCACAGGGATCATTCCACAGGGTTTTTTCTTCACTCTCTGTTAAGTCCCTTTTATGGCAGTAAGGTGGCTCCCATCATCTGTATCTTATTTGTTTCATCTCCTTGCTGTGCCCACGCACATGTCCTCCTCACTGCCTTGGATTCCAACGCCCCACATTGAGTGGTGACCACTGTTGATCCCACTGTCTGCCCTCGCCCTCTCCCAGTGTGTCCCCCCAGTGTTTCTTACTTACATCTCAGAACTTCCATATGGGGTAGTTTTTCTTCTGTTTGTAGTGGACATCCTTTAGAATTTTCATCAGTGAGAAATGCCTGGTGGTGAATCTCTGTTTTTATTTTGTCTGAGTGTTGGCACATATTTTCACTTCGTAGAGAATTCCACGTTGGTACTTAGTGTCTTTGATGATATGGAAGATGACATTCTGTTGCACTTTGGCTTCCATAATTGCTGTTGAGTAATTGGTTCTCCAACTGTTCGTTTTTTGAACATAATCTATTCCACACCCTGCCCCTGTCCCCACAATCTTTGGTTGCTTTTAAGGTTTTACTCTTTGCTTTTTTGTTCATGAATCAGGAAAAAAGTAATCAGAGACTGTTGCTATTGTAGTGCCAGGCCATTGGGGTTCATGCCCTGACAAGTTTGCAATGGCCTATTTGTGCCCGGTGAGCGTGGAGACTTTTGTTTTCTTTCTGACCTCCCATGACCCCTGCAAACGCTTTCCGTCTTAGGCTGTGTATTTTGACCTTGGTGACCACTGTAATTCCTGGCCACACTGAGCCCGGGGAAGTGGTGGTCGTT